>NC_142930.1:144894097-144919097 GCF_046866305.1 Octopus bimaculoides
ATTAAAGCCATTGTGTTATACTTCTGCATAAATCAAGTAAGTCTGATTGCTTCAGTTCTGACACAGACAAAAGATTGTTTCACTGGAAATTAACAGTAGAATGGTGTAAACAGGAAGAGTATCCAAGACTAGAAATAATTGTTTCAAAAAAAAAAAATGTCCACACATGCTATAATGAGATAATGAATATATAAAAGCTCTGTGTGTGTGTGTGTGTGTGTGTGTGTGTGTGTGTGTGTGTGTGTGTGTGTGTGTGTGTGTGTTTAGTGCATTTATAAACTATCTTTACGACTTCCACAAATTATTGCATTGTATCATCTAGATGTGCTGCATGCAACCAACAAAGCCCGCATGTAAGTTTTCTGATGTTTCTAATAAAACTTCATTTGTTTTCAAATGAACTCTGAGTTACCTTTTATTCTTAAATTTTTCAATCTGTAAAGGCTATTTATGGACATCCTATATATTCTCTCTTTTACTCTTTTACTTGCTTCAGTCATTTGAAGCACCGCCTTTATAGTCGACCAAATCGATCCCAGAGCTTATTCTTTGTAAGCCTAGTACTTATTCTATCAGTCTATTTGCCGAACCGCTAAGTTACAGGGACATAAACACACCAGCATCAGTTGTCAAGTGATGTTGGGGAGACAAACACAGACACACAAACATATACACACACATACATAAATATATACATATATACAATGGGCTTCTTTCAGTTTCCGCCTACCAAATTCACTCACAAGGCTTTGGTCGGCTCAAGGCTATAGTAGAAGACACTTGCCCAAGGTGCCACGCAGTGGGAATGAACCCGGAACCATGTGGTTCGTAAGCAAGCTACTTACCACACAGCCACTCCTCGCCTATATTGTATATTTTCCGTGTTAAACAGGATTTCAGAATCGTATTAAACATTATATAAAACATGTGAAGCTTCAAAACAATATGAAGAATAAACAGGTAATTTGATAGGAGAAGTATAAGACAGTAAAACTAATATATCAAAGAAAGCATCTTCCTCCTCTTTAACTAATATGTATATATTTACATGAGCAAGTTATGAATAGTATATTGATAACACATGATTTCATTGGCATATATATATATATATATATATATATATATAATACAAATAATATATGAGTATATACATATATACGTACATGTATGTACATACCTACATATATATATCTATATGAAATGTAAAAAGAAAAAGTGAATAAAATCAAATTATCAACCGCCTTAGTTAGTAAGAGAATGACTAATAGAGAGTCGTTGTATAACTAACTAAAATACTACATACAATTTGCCCATTTTATATCAGTGTTTGTGAGCTCCTAAAATAAACAGTGTTTGTGTCATGGTATTTGCAATAGTTCTGCACTTGGATTCTCCAGTAATTATTACAGAGCGGAATGAAGCCGTCAAAAGAATGACAGTAAAACTGTCAATGTATTAAATGTTTTAAAGAACAGACATTTTAAGCTCTTTAAGCTAAAATAAACCCGATATATGATCAAGAGAATAGTTCCCAGATGAAATCACTATGCAATTCCACGAGACAGTAATCAGCTTTAGATTATTTGATATTCTTTCACTAATTCATCATAATCATCAGTTTGCCGACAGTTTTTCATTAAATTATTCATGATTTTCTTTTTTTGTTCAATTTCGGCAGGTGTCGGCTATGTCTGCATTATCACATTTTCCAGTATATCTCAATATTGCTTCATCATATCTCAGTTCTGATCCAGCCACTTCATCCTTAAGACTCTGAATTAATATCACATACAGTACCTTTCCTTCAAAAGCCATAACATATGGCAAGCTTGAGATATTCACTAGACATTCATTCTATATTATTATTATTATTATTATCATTATTATTATTATACTCTTTTACTCTTTTACTTGTTTCAGTCATTTGACTGCGGCTATGCTGGAGCACCGACTTTAGTCGAGCAAATCGACCCCAGGACTTATTCTTTTGTAAGCCTAGTACTTATTCTATCAGTCACTTTTTGCCGGACCGCTAAGTTACAGGGGACATAAACACACCAGCATCGGTTGTCAAGTGATGTTGGGGGGGACAAACACAGACACACAAACATATACACACACATACATACACACACACACACACACACATATATATATATATATATATATATATACAATGGGCTTCTTTCAGTTTCCGTCTTCCAAATCCACTCACAAGGTTTTGGTCAGCCCGAGGCTATAGTAAAAGACAATTGCCCAAGGTGCCACACAGTGGGACTGAACCCGGAACCATGTGGCTGGTAAGCAAGCTACTTACCACACAGCCACTCTATTATTATTATTATTATCGTTATCGTTATCGTTATCGTTGTCGTTGTCGTTGTCGTTGTCGTTGTTGTTGTTGTTATTATTATTATTATTATTATTCAGTAGTTTTATTTTTATAACGTGCTTTCACTTCACTACCGAGCGCAGCTCTGTGCGCCTTGGGTATGTGCTGTGGTTTGCTGTGGTGCTCTTATGTTTACTGTATTGAAAGTGTTTTGCGTAGAATGTGTGCAGTACCCAGTAGTGCAATTTTCTGTATGTTATATATATTTGTAAGTCCTGGTGTTTTTGTTATGTATTTGTCTGAATATTTTTTTATTATACCTAAGGCACCTACTATGATAGGAATTGTTTCTGTTTTTAGATTCCACATTCGAGTTATCTCTATTTCCAGGTCTTTGTATTTTGAAAGTTTTTCCATTTCTTTTAGAGAAACGTTGTCATCTGCTGGTATTGAAACATTAATTAGAAGGCATTTTTTTCCTTCATGATCTTTGACATCTATATCTGGTCTATTCGCCTTAATTTCTCTATCTGTGTGTATTGGCATATCCCAGAGTATGGTTGCTTTCTCGTTTTCTGTGACCTTTTCTGGCGTGTGTTTATACCATCTTTTTTCTGTTGCTATTCCATAATGTTGGCATAGCTTCCAGTGTATATAGGTCCCCGCTCTGTCGTGTCTGTGAATATATTCCTTCTTAGCCAGGACTGGGCAGCCAGAGATAATATGATTTATTGTTTCTTGTCGATCTCCACATATTCTACAGTTACTTGTTATATTTCTTTTCATTATGTGTTTTTGGTAATTTCTGGTGGGGAGGCTTTGGTCTTGTGCAGCAATTAAAAATCCTTCAGTCTCTGCTTTGAGTCCTGAGCTTCTCAGCCATTGCTGGGATTTTTCTCTGTCTATTTCTTTCGCATTTAGTTTAGCCCAGTATTTACCATGTAGGGGCTTTTCTTGCCATCGTTTTATTATTATTATTATTATTATTATTATTATTATTATTATTATTACTACTACTACTACTACTACTACTACTACTACTACTACTACTACTACTACTACTACTACTACTACTACTACTACTACTACTACTACTACTACTACTACTACTACTACTACTACTACTACTATTATTATTATTATTATTATTATTATTATTATTATTATTATTATTATTATTATTATTATTATTATTATTATTATTATTATTATTATTATTATTATTATTATTATTATTATTATTATTATTATTATTATTATTATTATTATTATTATTATTATTATTATTATTATTATTATTATTATTATTATTATTATTATTATTATTATTATTATTATTATTATTATTATTATTATTATTATTATTATTATTATTATTATTATTAAGGCAGTGAGCTGGCAGAATTGTTAGCACGCTGGACAAAATGTTTAGCAGATTTCACCAGTTGCTATGCTCTGAGTTCAAATTCCACCGAGGTCGACTTTAGCTTTCATCCTTTCAGAGTCGATAAATTAAGTACCAGTGAAACACTGGGGTTGATGTAATCAACTTGACCCCTCTCCCAAAATTTCAGGCCTTGTGCCTATGTTAGAAAGGACTATTATTATTATGATTATTATCATTATTATTATTATTATTATTATTATTATTACTACTACATTGGCAGCAAGCTGACAGAATTGTTAGCATGCCAGGTAGAATGCTCAGTGGTATTTCACCAATCCACTTATTCTGAGTTCAAATTCCACCGAAGTCAACTTTGCCTTTCATACTTTTGGGGTCAATCAAATAAGTACCAGTTGAGCACTGGGGGGTCAAAGAAATTGATTTACCCTTCCTCCAGAATTGTTGGCCTTGCACCAACATTTGAAATCAATAATAATAATAATAATAATAATAATAACAATAATTATCATTATTATTATTATTCTTAACATTATTCGCTACTACTACTACTACTACTACTACTACTACTACTACTACTACTACTTCTAAGGCGGTAAGCTGACAGAATAGTTAGGCATGTCAGAAAAATGTTTAATAGCATTTCATCCTTTCTTACATTCTGAGTTCAAATTCTGCTGAGGTTGATTTTACCTTTCATCTATTCAGAGTCAGTAAAATAAAAACCAGTGAAATACTGGGAGCAATTAAATCAATCAGCACTGTACCCTGAAATTGCAGGCCTTGTGCCAGAATTTGAAACCATTATTATTATTATTATTATTAGTAGTAGTAGTAGTAGTAGTAGTAGTAGTAGTAGTAGTAGTAGTAGTAGTACTACTACTACTACTACTACTACTACTACTACTACTACTACCACTACTACTTAGGCAGTGAGCAGGCAGAAGCTTTAGCATGCCAGACAAAATACTTAGTGGTGTTTCATCTGTCTTTACATTTTGAGTTCAAATTCTGCCAAGGTTGACTTGGCTTTGCATTTTGCCAGGGTCAAGAAAATAAGTGCCAGTCAAATACTGGGATTGATGAAATTGGCCAGCCATCAAAGTGACACTGGGGTACAATTATGCGAAGCCCAATATATCCATCATGACCACTAATTTCATAAGGGTACACCAGGCACATACATCACAACCACATGTGTGCAACATAGTGATTTTATATCAAGATAAATAGTGCACGACCTTGCAGGTGGGGCCCAGTTAGAATTTTTTCAGGTTGAGTAGCCCATCCTACTCAAAAGGTCCTTGAATAAGGTTTGTTAAAGGATGCTGAGAAAAACACCCATGTTTCCAGAGGTGAATTATCCAAACCCCAAAGAATTCCGCTCAACACATGGCTATGATGCTCCCCAACTACTTCTGCTCATGATCAGAGATGCACATATTGTCAGCCACCAAGGGACATGCTCAACTGGTTAAAGTAAAGCAACTGACAAGCAAATATGTGGTATTGAGCAGAATATTTGCTGTAACCCATCTTTTATACCAAGATAAAACAATGTACATGATAACACTTCCAATCAGTTAAAATCAGAAGCCATGAGAGTCACTGCCTGGTACTGCATCAGGGCATTTATTATTATTATTATTATTATTATTATTATCATTATTATCATTATTGAGGCAGTGGACTGTCAGAATCATTAGCACACAAGAAAAGATGCTAAGTGACATTTCAACCATATTTACATGCTGCTGAAGTCGACTTTGCCTTTCGTCCATTTAGGGTCGATAAAATAATTACCAGTTGAGCACTATGGTCAATGTAACCAACTTACCCCAGCCTGAAATTCCTGGCCTTGTACCAAAATTTTAAACCATCATTATTATTATTATGATTATTATTATTATTATTACTAAATTATTATTATCATTATTATTATTATTATTATTATTATTATTATTATTATTATTATTATTATTATTATTATTATTATTGAGTGAGAGAGCAGTGCATGCCATCAAAGTGACACTGGGACAAAATATATGAAGCCCATTATACCCATCATGACTACCCATCTGATAAGGGTACACCAGGCACATGCATCACAACCATATGTGCACGACAGAATTATTATAAGTTCATTATCTTTGTTTTCAATAATGGGCATAGCAAGCATCAGTTAATGTATTCAAAAACTATACTGTGTTGCTATGGAAATGTGACACAAATAGATGCGATAAATACTAGATGGAAAAAGTGCTGTGTGGTTCTGTGGGAAGCTGCCCAGGTCAAAGAAAGAACAGAAAGGATATGGGGGTGGGGAGGAAGATTACGAAGTCAAATCTCAGGATTTAAGTTTCAGAAACTAGACTGCAGAAGATCAAAATGAGAAATGCAATACACTGCATGACAGGCGAATCTGAGCTATGCCAAAATTAATTAGCTAACGATATTGTGTTTGGTTATTGTTGCTTTTGGCCTAGGCTGGGAAGATTTGAAATTCAGCTTATTGCCATTCCTCTGGATATTTTTGTAGTCCTTGTTTTTTCTCCTGTGAAGCCCAACATGCTCAAATCTGACTTCATAAATTTCCCCCCATACTTTTGTTGTTCTTCCTCTGATGTATGCAACCTCCACCAACATCACACAGCATTTTTCCCACCTAGTATATACCTATTTGTATCACATATACACAGAAACAGAGTATACTCTTTTGAATACATAGGCTGAAGCTTGCAATGTCCAGCAACTCTCTCAGCTTTCAGTTCGTGCTCAGCCTTTCGTGCGGATTAATATTATGGCATTGTCTTGGTCGTATTTGTCTCATTGCTCTCCAACCACCCTCTACATATCTTTAATATCTGAGACCCATGTCTCACTAACCAAGCACTTATAATCTGCATGATGTGAAAATATAAAATGTTAATTAAAATCAGCACACAACAAAGGAACCCTAGAGATACAGACAGAAAGACAGACACATGAGCTTTTATTATACCAGAGATATTAAAGTTATAATCTCTACGATGGTCATTGGAAATATATAGCATAAATATGTATTATTCAGTGTAATGATATAATAAATGCATGCAATTGCTTGGTTGTTAGTGTTCAGAAGCCGCTATCAACAGAGGATCAGCATTATTGAATTCAGAACAGAAAGTGGGGGGTGAAAGTCATGGTGTTCATATCTTTCTCATAGAAATAAGTGAAGTAATGGAATCATGCAGATTCAAACCAGGGTTGTAGACATGGCTTGCTTTGAGCTTCCTACTTAAACTGTGATACTCGGCACACAGCATTGACTTTTACACAATACCTTTAGTTAATTAATTTTCTTATCCAATAGCCAGTACTTAGTTACTATTTTCCCCTTCAGTTCTTTATTCATAGCAATTACAAAAGGCCCTTGTTAAAATATCCAAACAGAACTCATCTCTCCTCACAGCACACAGACTTATCTTATTTTATGAATTTTAATAGATATTATGGTTTAGATTCCTCATTTAATCAATTTCTTGAGCTAGCAATCATTATTAACTTCAAGGCATATAAATTATACGCCATGAACATGAGCATATCATCACAACATTTTCTCTATTGGTAAAAAAATTGTTCATAATTCTCAATGCAAACATTAAATGGGGAAGGGACACCTTGTCATATTTGTTATAAAGAGAACCATGATAGTAAAAGTGTAAAGAAGCTGACAAAATAATCTGTGAAGCAAGATTGTTGGCACTATGTCGCTTAAGACGTCAAGGGTTCCAGTTGATCCGATCAACGGAACAACCTGCTCGTGAAATTAACGTGAAAGTGGCTGAGCACTCCACAGACACGTGTACTCTTACCGTAGTTCTCGGGGATATTCAACGTGACACAGTGTGACAAGGTTGACCCTTTGAATTACAGGCACAACAGAAACAGGAAGTAAGAGTGAGAGAAAGTTGTGGTGAAAGAGTACAGCAGGGTTTGTCAACATCCCCTGACGGAGCCTCATGGAGCTTTAGGTGTTTTTGCTCAATAAACACTCACAACGCCCGGTCTGGGAATCGAAACTGCGATCCTATGACCATGAGTCCGCTGCCCTAACCACTGGGCCATTGGAATAAAACAACATAGATAAAAACAATAAAAAAAAAAACATTTATAGTTCCTAATTCGAGAAGTGGGAATAGCAGGCACTTTATGGTGGGATCAATAATGAGGTTACCTGACAAATAATACAACATCATTCAAACCTTGTCAGTCCACTTAATGCCTTTTGTCTTGTTTTGTTTTTTTTTTGTTTCAATTTAGTCTAATACCAACCAATAACATAATTAAATGACTATCTTCTGTGATGCCCACAAGAGTAAGAAAGATAAATGATATGACAGGAAGTAATGGAAACAGATCTAAAGATATCAAAGCATGATAACTGTTGTTGATCAGCACTTATTTCTAGCAGTGCACATCCAGCGCCATGCTTTGGCTCAGTGAGATTATTGATGTCACAGCTATTTCAGTGACATTGACAATGTGGATCATAATTGCATTGTATAAGACATGATGCAGATGCTGTCAATAGTGTATTGCAAATATATAATAATGAGAGTCGGAATTTCAGGAACTTCAAGTGTGCAATAATAATTGTTGTTGGCACTCCGTCGAGGTTCCAGTTGATCTGATCAACAGAACAGCCTGCTCGTGAAATTAACATACAAGTGGCTGAGCACTCCATAGACACGTGTACCCTTAACGTAGTTGTCGGGGATATTCAGTGTGACACAGTGTGACAAGGCTGGCCCTTTGAAATACAGGTACAACAGAAACAGGAAGTAAGAGTGAGAGAAAGTTGTGGTGAATGAGTACAGCAGGGTTCGCCACCATCCCTTGCCCAGAGCCTTGTGGAGCTTTAGGTGTTTTCGCTCAATAAACACTCACAACACTCGGTCTGGGAATCGAAACCGTGATCCTATGACCGCGAGTCTGCTGCCCTAACCACTGGGCCATTGTGCCTCCACACAATAAAAATAATAATAATAATAATAATAATAATAATAATAATAATAATAATAATAATAATAATAATCTGTCAAGACCTACCAAAAACTGAGCAAATATAAAGATCTTGAAATAGAAATTAGCAAAATGTGGAATCTGAAGACGAAAACAATACCTATTGTCATAGGTGCCCTGGGAATGACAGCGAAACGGGCTGATTACTACCTAGATCAGATTCCAGGAAACCCCAAAATGGCTGAAGTTCAAAAGATAGTGCTCATGGGAACTGCCCATATCCTACGTAAAATACTGTCTATGTGATCTCAAATTTTAAAGCAAACACATAATTTTCTTATGGTTTCTTAAACATTCACTTGAACAAAACTGGACAAATCCAAATATATGGTACCCTAGGCATAACACCTACATGAACTTCTAACTTGTTGTCTCTTGAGGTCTCTGGGTGAGACTTGGATCCAACTTGTACAAATGCAAAACAAAAGTCAAACATGAAATAATAATAATAATAATAATAATCTTTCTATTATAGGTACAAGGCCTGAAATTTGGGGGGGGGGAGAAGTCGCTTGCACCAACCCCAGTGTTTCACTGGTACTTAATTTATCGACCCTGAACGGATGAAAGGCAAAGTCAACCTTGGCAGAATTTGAACTCAGAACGTAGTGACGGGTGAAATATGCCTAAGCATTTCACTCAGCATGCCAACATTTCTGTCAGATTGCCACCTTAATAACAACAACAACAACAACAACATCAACAACAACAACAAAAATTCTTTCTACTAAAAACACACGGTCTGAAATTTTGGAGGAAGGGACTAGTTGATTACATTGACTCCAGCATTTCACTGATACTTAATTTATTCACTCTGAAAGGATGAAAGGCAAAGTCGACCCTAACGGAATCTAAACTCAAAACGTAAAGACAGTTAAAATGCCGCCAAGCATTTTACCCAGCATGCTAACGATTCTGCCTTAATGATAATAATAATCCTTTCTACTAAAGGCACAAGGCCTGAAATTTGGGGGAGGGGGATAGTTGATCATATTGACCCCAGTACTTAAACTGGTGCTTAATTTATCGACCCTGAGGGAATGAAAGGTAAAGTCGACCTCGGCGGAATTTGAACTCAGACCATAGAGGCAGAAGAAAGGCTGCTAAGAATTTTGCTTGGCAGATAAGGAGAAGGTATGAAATTTTGGCAGAGGGGGAGGTTACTCAATTACATTGACCACAGTGCTCAACTGGTCACTTATTTTATCAACTTTCAAAGGATGAAAGGCAAAGATGAACTTGGCGACATTTGAACTCAGAACCTAAATTCAAATGAAATACTATCAAGCATTTTGACCAGCATGCTAACAAGTCTGCCAATTCACTAAACACCCAGGCCAAGTGAAATGCAGGGACAAGATATTGAACACTACACGCAAAGACTTATAAATTATTTAATACAACCACATTAAATACTCTTCTAACTGCTAAAATCATTCACAAAAACATTTGTTTTTTTTTGTTTTGTTTATTTGTTTGTTTTTTCAAATTTCAGAAAAAGTAAAAAAGCAATTTTTTCATAAACAGATTAATATCAATCAATATCTAAAGTGAAATAATACAGAAAAAAAAAGACAAAAACAAAAACAAATAAAAAAAAACTGGTCTATTTTCCAATATTGATTTTTTAATTTTTTTTTTATGTTTACGTTTCAAAATTTTTAAATTTCCATGAAATATCAAAAGGCAGTTTAACAGAGGTAAGTGCTTCAAGTTACAATCAAAGCTTTACAGCCATAAAGATAGTGCTGTGTGTAGGCATGTGGCTTAATGTTTAGGATGTTGCTCTCATAAGCATAAGATTGTGGTTTCACTTCCTGAACCTGGTGTTGCATTGTGTTCTTCAGCAAAACACTTCATTTCGAGTTGCTAACAAAAATGAGTAATCCTGCAACAGACTAGCATCCCATTCGGTGGGATGAATATAAGCGCAGGAGTGGCTGTGTGGTAAGTAGCTTGCTTACCAACCACATGGTACTGGGTTCATTCCCACAGCGTGGCACCTTGAGCAAGTGTCTTCTGCTATAGCCTCAGGCCGACCAGAGCCTTCTGAGTGGATTTGGTAGGCAGAAACTGAAAGAAGCCCGTTGTATATATGTATATATATATATATATATATATATATATATATATATATATATATATATATATGTATGTATGTGTGTGTATATATTTGTGTGTCTGTGTTTGTCCTCCCCAACATCGCTTGACAACCAATGCTGGTGTGCTTACGTCCCTGTAACTTAGCGGTTCAGCAAAAGAGATCGATAGAATAAGTACTAGACTTACAAAGAATAAGTCCGGGGTCGATTTGTTCGACTAAAGGCGGTGCTCCAGCATGGCCACAGTCAAATGACTGAAACAATTAAAAGAGAGAGAATAGGTGCCACAAAATCTGGTAAACTGGCCTTATGGGCCTATGGCTCAGGAAGGACCTCTGATCTCCCTGATCTTTGATATTGTGGTGGAGGTGTGTGACTTAGTGGGTAAAGTATGTGCTTATGACTATACAATTGTGGTTTCCATTCCCGTACTAGGCAATGCATTATATTCTTGCGCAAGACACTTTATTTCCTGTTGCTCCAGTTCACCCAGATGGCAAAAGTGAGTAATCTTGCAATGGACTGGCATCCTATCCAGTGAAGGTGGGGATATAGACATTATAGAATCTGGAGAAACCAGGCAGCCATATGAGCCTATTACTTGGAAAGGACCTTTGATCCTTTTTTTACATGTGTGGGTGTGTATCTGTGTGTATGTGTGTATGCATGCGTGTGAGTGCATGCATGTACTGGTGAGAGGAGTGTCATAAGATTCTTGGTTTCATTCCAAAACTAGATGGTATATTGTGTCCTTGAGCAAGACACTACATTTCACATTGCTTCAGCCAACTCAACTGAAAAGGAGCACATCAGCTGAGCGACAGTGCAGCCCTCTCTCTCTTTCCCCAGCTGTCACATCTTTCATGTTTCATTGGATCAAAGAAGGGAAGGCCAACGGAGTTTCATTTTGCTTGCAACTACATGAGCACCTAAAACAAATTACAAAAGCATGGTATATGTTACTAAGTCATACTTACTTCTGTGTGACAGCTGTGATTGTGTGTGTGTGTGTGTGTGTGCGCGCGCGCATGTGTGTGTGTGTGTGCATATGATACACTAAAAACAATATTTTTTTTATTTCCTTATAAATTCTGTATTTTTGCTAGTTTAGTAGAATAATGTTTCCAAATCCATAAGATTGCCGTTTTGTGCCTTTCACAATCTCAATTTAGAATTAAACTTTTGTTAGCAAGTTGCAAAAGGGGCCTTGAGAATGATTTTAAAACTGATAAAATTTTCAATGCCAGATTTAATATTATATAACAGTAAATCAAGATAGATTTCATGATATATAAGGAAATACACAAAAAAAAAAACAAATAAAATTTTTTTTAAAAATATCAATCTTGAACATAGTTGTGCTTTTAATATAACATGTCTGAAAAAAAAAAACTGTTCTCTGTGCACACATATATATAGACACACACAGACATGTATACAACTAAACACACACGCACAGGCACATGCATTAAATAATGATGTTATATATATCATGGTTATATCCTGGTTATAGTTTGTGTTACTTTTGTAATATATCAAACCAAAGAAGATGAAAAAAGTTAAGAATTAACAGAAATAAGCACATTATAGCTACAATGTTCTCAAAATTAAGAAGTATTCAGTTACTGAAGACTCTATACTATCAAAATGGATTTTTAGATTAAGCAAACATTTCAGATTAAGAAAATGAATGCGTCTAATCTTTGACATCGACAAGAGTAGAGATAGAGAGAACATATAGCCAAGTGGCCAGGGTACTGAAGAACTAAATGAGAGCTCACTGGTTTGTATCTCATTATTACTAGAATGTTGTGAATATACCAATCTGATTAACTTTCAAATAATCCACATGTAAATAATTTCTACAGAGCCGGAATAGTAAATGCAGAACCAGGTCTGTAATTGTGGCAAACAGTTTGGTAGCTTGCAGCAATGAATTCAACTACCTCTGTGGATATAGGTTATAAAGTGAAGATTGTCTCAGGATACACTATGGAAGGAGGTAGAGTGTCTTCATTGGTATCCCTGTGTTACTACACTGTCTACACAAAAATAGTCATCATCATAATTTAATGCCTACATTTCCATGCCTGCATGGGTCAGTTGGTATATGTCGAAGCAGATTTTCTAAAGCCTGTCACCAACCAAGTAAGGTTCCTACATAATCAGACAGGTTTTTCACAGATGACTGGAAATGAACAACACCATTTGTTTGACAGAGATACTCATTTACAACCACCATATGAAGTCAAGACAGGGGTATGCGCACACACACACACATAATGGGCTTCTTTCAGTCCCGTCTAATAAATCCACTTATAAGGTTTTGATAGGCTCAGGGTTATAGCCCAAGGTGCTGCACTGAGGGGCTGAACCCATGACCACATAGTTGGGAAGCAAGCTTCTTAACCATGTAGCCATGCCTGAAAATCCAACTACTCAATCTCCAAAATAGTTTCAAATGTTCACTAAATTCCCAAAAATCATTTGTGTATTCAATGAAACATCTATTTTCTTTTCTTGATAAATTAATATCATCTCCATTCTCTTCCCCATCACAATCATCATTATTTTATTGTCCACTTTTCTATAATGATTTGATAAGGATAAAACATCCTTCTCAAACCACATGAACTCATAAGGGCCAGTTTCCTGATTTCTGTGGTGTGTGTGTGTGTGTGTGTGTATATATATATATATATATATATATATACATACATACAGGGCGTCCACAAAGTCTGGGTACATGGGGATTAACACATACTTTAAGAAATTATTATTTCTTATATTTAATTGTTCATGTTATGATTTTATTTACTCCATGTAGCCACACTTGGTGGACACCCTGTAGATATATGTATGAATGTATATTACCCTTTGGATGGGATGCCAGTCCATTGCAGGGTTACTCACTTTTGCTAGATGAATGGACTGGAGCAACTTGAAAAGATTAAGTGTTTTACTCAAGAACACGTGTTGCCCAATCCAGGAATTGAAACCACACTCTTACGATCATGAGTCCGACACCCAAAACCACTAGGCCACATGTCTCCACATCCATGATGATTTGGGTCATATGAAGATATTTAGGCAGATGCTCTTCTAATCACCAACCCTTCGTTGTTTCCAAACAGTAATATTTACCCTGAGCCCAATGGACAACTCAGTAGCTACACAATGGTTTGTGGCAGATTGTAAATCAATGATACCAATTGTATGGACGGTGGTATTTTTAATAATGCACAAACAACTTCAGAGGAAAACGAGAAAAACACACATACACACACACCACACACACAACTTTATATAATGGACTTCTTACAGTCTCCAGCTATGAATTCCACTCACAAGGCATTGGTAAACCCAAGGCTATAGTAGAAAGTGCCTACCCACAGTATTACATAGTAAAATCAAACCCTAAGTCATACGGTTACAAAGCAAACTTCCTAACTATATGCTTGCTTATACCTACACACCGACATGATTTTAAAAATTCAATATATAGCAAGAAGATTATATGGAGAAGGTAAGAGGAAGCGAATGCATAGAAGAAGCTGCTGCAAGATCACAGCTGGCGACAATGCATTTCACATGAAATACTTTTAAAAAGGAAATAAAAATCAAGGATAATGATAATTTACTCCATATGTGGAAACAACATTCCATAAACTGTACAGATTATAGTATTAAAGTTTAAAGCCACTCTGCAAATGAAGTGGTTCTTAATTTTAAAGTGAAGGCTAAATCCCTTTAAAATGAAAATTTTATAACGCTGTTCAAGCATTTGTGGCTCCTGCATAGCAAAAATGGCAGAGAATGACATAGTTGTGAGATGGTTGTCATTCATGTGAAGAACATGACATTGTTGCTTCTATTTCAAAATATGTCAATGCAAAACTCAGCTATTGCTGAATGTAGTAGTAGTAGTAGTAGTAGTAGTAGTAGTAGTAGTAGTAGTAGTAGTAGTAGTAGTGGTGGTGGTGGTGGTGGTGGCAGTTGTGGAGGAGGTAGCTGCAGAAGCAATCCATACTGATGTAATATTTTTCATTTAATCAAGAAGAAAATGCAGAGCCTTTGATCCTTTGCAAAATTTCTAATAATGGTAAGTGGGAGGGCGGGAGGGAGGGAGAGATGGAGAGAGGGAGGGAGGGAGGGAGGGAGGAAGGAAAGATACCTGGGGTCAAACACTTGCAACAGAATGGATGCTGCAAATGGCACCAAGGTGCCAGATGGTGGTGTTAAGCTGGGTGACAAATTAAGTCTACCACCCAAGTAAGCTTACATCCCAACCACATGGCTCTAGGTTCAGTCCCACTACATGGCACCTTGAGCAAGTGTCTTCTACTCTTCTACTTTAGCCATGGAGTGGTTGGCATTAAGAAGGGCATCTAAGTGTAGAAACCAAGCCAAATCAGACTGGAACCTAGTACTGCTCCAGCTTACCAGTTCCGGTCAAACCATCTTTCCAGCATGGAAAGTGAACACTAACTGATGATGATTATTCTATTAACTTCAGTGCATCTGAGGGTCTGGTTGTATCTCCCACATTCTTTATTCTCTGTATTAATTACCTTAAGACTCCCTTCGATCACAAATGACCATGGGATTGTATCTAGAAAGTTACCCTCCGAGGCACAAATCCAGGCATTATTGTTTATGGAAAACCAGCAGTCACCCATGCATACCAATCTCTCCTCTCCATGCCACTGACGTTATCCAAGGGAAAGGCAGAGACTGATACAGCTTGACACCAGTGACATCACAATTCATTTCTACAGCTGTGTGAACTGGAGCAACATGAAATAAAGTGTCTTGCTCTAGTCCAGGAATCAAACTCACTACCTCATGATTGTGAGCCCAATGCTCTAACCACTGAACTATGTTACTTCAAACCAAACACACCCATACATGAGTTTTACCATGTTTCATCCTATCATACTATTTGACAATACACTTCCTCTATTTGCAAACTATGCACTACATGCCAAAGTTGTACTGCTACCGTGGAATGAAGTTTTGAAAACGCCCTCCAAAGTGGAGTCATGACAACCCAGACTCCCTCCTTCAACAACACTCACACACAGACACTACACATGTCATGGAAACAGACTTGCACTACACTCTTCATGCATGGGAATACTCACAAATGAATCAGTCCAAGCTACCACAATTTCTGAAGATCGCTCTTGATGACCTCACTGCTGGAACGGAATTGCATAGACTAGGATTCCTACTTGGGCCTTAATGTCTCCAACTTGATATATTGCTGACTTTCTACACTGTTCAGCTTCATTAGAATGATGTACATATAAGTCAGATTGTTTCTGCTACTACTACTACTACAACTACTACTACTACAACTACTACTACTACACACACATACATACAAACATACATATACATATATGCATACACACATATACATACTCACATACATGCATACATACATGCATACATATACATCCATATATACATACATACACACACATGCATCCATACATATGCATACATACATACACACGTACATACATACATATATACACAATGTTCTAGACTCAGTGAAGCACAACTGTCAAACATTGGGCCTCACAGAGACAATGACAAGGGACCAAGACCTTTGGAGCTATGCTGTGCCAAGTGAGACTGTAACAGTGGCCTATGCCAGTGTCTCATAACCAGCCCGTTTAAGAGTAGCCTTCAATCATTGACCAATATACTGTGCTTGAGAAGACCTTTTGAGTCAAGTGAAATCATTATTGTGGCTGATGCCAGTACCACCTGACTGACACCCGTGCCAGTGGCACATAAAAAAAACCTCACTACACTCTCAGAGTGGCGTTCGGTAGGGCATCCAGCTGTAGAAACCTTGCCAGATCAGACTGGAGCCTGGTGCAGCCTCCTGGTTTGCCAGTTCTCAGTCAAACCGTCCAACCCATGCCAGCATAGAAAGCGGATGTTAAACGATTATGATGATGATGATGATGATGATGATACATACATACACATATGTATACATCTCATACATACACACACACACACACACACACTGAATCCATTGTCAGTGGGATTGAACTCAAAACAACATGGTTGCAAAGGTAGCTCCTTAACCATACAACCACATCTTTGAGCAAATGTTTTGTTGTTTTCGTTTTTTGTTTGCTTTGTTTTACATTTATATATCCACTTTTACTTGCTACATAGGTGGGATGGATTAATTTAAGAGCAATGGTTATTCTTACATCTCTATGCCCTTCTTATTACCAAAAGCTGCTGGATTACAAAAAAAAAAGACAGGAACCAGTTTTATAATCAATAAAGCAGACTTGATCAAGAGGAACTATATTTTTTGCTCAAGAACACAACAGATTTTCTATAGTGATAAGATTTGAACTCAAGCCCATGTGGTCAATAGACAAGTACATAAATCTTTTAGTTATGTGAGTATTGAAGTATAAGAAAAAAAAAAGGCAGCAAGTTTTTTTCTCCTTTTCTTGTTTTATAATCAGGAGATATAGCAATGCCCATGACTCATTTATTACCAGGAGATATATTTAGTTAGGCGATATAGCAATTTCCATGGCTTGTTTATTACCATTACCACAGACCACTGAACTGCAAAGAGGAACAGGAACTAGTTTTATAATCAACAAAGCAAACTTGAGCGAGAGGAAGCTATATATTTTGTTAAGAACACAACAGAATGGCTGTAGTGATAAGGCTTGAACTCATGCTCACATGATCAATAAACAAGCATATAAATGTTTCAGTGGTGTGGGTCTTAGACAATAGCATTCTCAAAGTATAAGGAAAAAAAAGGAGCAAGTGTTTTTTTCTCCTTTCCTAATTTTTAGTCAGGAGATATAGCAATGCCCATGAACCATTATAGAACCATTACAATAAGATAAGCAGGTGGAGCCCAGGAAGATATAACCAAACTGGTGACTCAGTCTAAGGGTTTGGGTACTCTCAGCAGAGAGGACTCTGCTAAAGGCACCCAAGATGCCAGGTGTTGGTGTTAGTGATTAAACCAGACAATGGATTCAGTTTGGCCAAGGTGTGAGTTGGTGTGAGCTGGCCAAGGTGTCAGTTGAACTCAGATTGCAAAGAGCTGGAGTAAATAGCAGGCATTCAACCAGATATTCTTATAGCTTTGCTAATCTACTACCCTTGATGCTTTGGAAAAGCCTATGTTTAGAAGAACTTACAAAGATTTTCATCAAGAAATTCAATGTTACTGTAAATATCGCTCACATAAACAAGACATAATTATCATTGAACATCAAAACGAAAGCATGAAATTCTAACACACTTTCTGTGAATCACAAAATATGAATACATTATGGTAAAAAGTAGGTATTTCTAAGTATAATTATAATAACAACAACACTATAATAATGATGATGATGATGATGATATCTCAAAATAGTAAATAAACAGGTTAGAAAAGATAAACTGTAAACTAAGACTAAATACAGTCCAAATAGTTGGGGAGAGTCCATAGACACAGTGAATAAATAGAAACTTGAGACAGTATTCTCTTGAAAATAGCATCAAATTTGTTGAGTCTACCCCAGCAATGCCATCAGCACCACCACCACCATTATCACTACTACCGCTGTTAATTATATGAAAATAAGTAACAAAAAACAAAATAATCCTGTTAAAATGAGTAATAGGATGTTAAAGTTAGCAGTGAAACAAATTTGCTGTGTGCAACAATGTAAAATATTTGAGTGAGTGAGTGAGAGCTACCCACTCGACTATCAGATATGCATAGCATGTACAAATTTAAGTAACAGCTCCAGAATTTAGGCCAAATCAATTATGGTAAATATCTAAACCTAAAATGATCCATTGTTTAATAGTAATGGCTTGAAGATTCTAATTAACAGCAATGTCAACGGCACTAGCAGCTTAACCAGTGCCAGTGCAGGTGTAAGCATAAAAGCGATAACCACAGCAATGTATCTCCAAATTTGAAATGACATTAAATAATGTCATGAAATAACTAATAGGCAGAATAAAAGTAATGAAATTCCTCTATTAATAACACTTCATTGAAAGGTGATGAAGGTCAGAGTACAGAGATGTAAGCTTGCAGATGTTATGATGTCACTATGGCATGTCTGATTCGAAGTCAAAGCTAATTCTTCTTCCTTGTGCAACTAAACACTTTTGAGAAAAAGTATGAATACCTCATAATCTCATCTATATTCTTCCAGATCTGTGGCATGGTGCCAGAACTTTAGAACTGAAGAGAATAGTGGTGAGTTAGCAGTGAGTAAGTAAGTAAGCAGAAATAGTTAAATCAGCTGACTAAATGTATCATCTCTCTTTGTTTCATTTCTTCATTTGTTTAATGTCTGTTTTCTCCATGCTAGCAAGGGTTAAATGTTTTTTTTTTTTTCAAGTTAGGGAATTTCAATGCCAAAAGAATTTGAAAGTGCACAGCTAGCAGACGATTTGTTAGCAGGAAATGTCATCAAACATTACTAGTTGCAGCCCAGTCACAGATGGTGATGTCCCCCATCTGTAGAGTAACTCCCACAGATTATAAGCATTCATACTGACATGTATACACACACACACACACACACACACACATAAACACACACACACACACACACAAAGATTATAAGCATTCATACTGACATGTATACACACACACACATACACACACACACAGATTATAAGCATTCATACTGACATGTATACACACACACACACATACATACACAGAGATTATAAGCATTCATACTGACATGCACACACACACACACAGATTATAAGCATTCATACTGGCATGTATACACACACATACACACACACACACAGATTATAAGCATTCATACTGACATGTATACACACACACACACACACACAGATTATAAGCATTCATACTGACATGTATACACACACACACACACACACACACATACACACACACATAAAACAGGCTTCCATTTTAGTTTTCACCAATCAAATTTCTTCACAAGGTATCAGCCAACCTGAGACTAAAGTAATGGACACTTACACGAAGTGCTACACAATGAGATTGAACCTGAAACCATGTGCTTGAGAAGCAAATATCATAACCATACAACTTTACCCATGCCTGCATTCTAAGGTCAAATCTCAATGGAACAAACTTTACACTTCATCCCAGTAATACGCTGAGGTTAATAACTCGGCTTCGACTACATGTGTGTATTAACAAAAGAAATCGACAGTATTTGAATGGGAATAAAAAGAACATTTCGGGGTGATGAAAAATTAATGCCCACAGTTACAATGACACTACAAAGAACACTTTAGTGATGCTCCAATAATATTAAATGGTGAAGAGATAAGATTTAACAAGGTTTTAAATTTAATGAACATTAACGCTGTCAGAGAGAAAAGAGAAGTTCTTAATCGAAATCTTATTTCCATTATTCATACTAACAAGTGAGTAATTAAAAGATCCATTTATTATGGTTCCAAAAGCAGTCAATTGAATGTTTCAACAGTTATCTTTAATCAAGTTAAAGAAAATTGTCATTATGTTACGCTAAACTGTGACATCTCAATCTTCACGTGACATTAAAATTAAATTTGAGACACATATCTGACTAACTAGATCGATAGTGTGTTGAGACAACTCTTCATATTTCATAATCATTACTATATGCTATATCTATGGCAAAGACATCTTATTCTTGTGGATTCACTCCACCTAGCATAAAGAAATACACAGCTTACTGAGGCAAGGTATTTGGTTAACTTGTAGTGTGTGATTCAAATAATTCTGTGAAAGCAAACTATGATTGATGTATTCACATTGCTTTCTCTCATCCCATTTTTTTTTTAACTAACAATTACTACCACATCCAAAATAAAAGATCAAACAAAAAAATGTAGATTCATTACAGCTGAATTAATTGAAAACTGAAGTCATTAATGACTAAATAGCAACAGTAAAGACTTTTATTATTATATGGCAGGGGAAAAAAAAATCAGAGGATGAGAATGTTCATTAATTGCCAACCCAGCTTTTATTTTGGAAGGAATATATTTAACCAGTAAAAGTTCATCTTGAACATATTGATAATATTTTGTAGTAAAAATATTTTTTTTTTTTTAAATTATCTCTTTGGTAGAGAGTACACAATCTGTATAATAATTAACATGAGATCCAACTTTCATGTGCAGCCTATAATTATAACTGGTTTCGAAATCCAAGATCAACACAAGCTAAGATTATTAAGTAACTCTAGAGTACTGAAGTGGCTTCTTCGGAGCTCTGCAGGACGTACTGAACACAGCACTGCAAATTAACAAGCCATTCACCAAATTTAACAGAGCAGCTTAGTAATTCCAGCCATGCAGAACTTGCTTCCAGCAGAAACTGTTGAATGATTTAGGGTATCTAATGGGTAGATGTCTTTGTAACAGACAGAAATGCAGTTTTGTAGGGTCTCTACTGGTCAATGCCAACCATGCATCTAGAAATGTATGTGTAGGCCTGGACAAAATCTTTTTATAAATGTAACCAGTTTAAATATGCTGGAGGTGTATTTAAACCTACAAGAAATCCATTCACTGCATTTTGTCACAGATAAAAATACTCACTGTAGACAGATAGGTGTAAACAAACCAAGATAGTTCAAAGCACCCCCACCACCACCGTCTATCACTGTAAAGGGAGGCACAACACCATGACAGAACTATTTCACTTCAATTGGCCTTGCTCTCTTCAACATCATACCAGACACACATAAAGGAGGGAAGTGACTTCACGGCATTCAAACGATCCCTAGATGATTACCCACAACAAATACTAGATAAACCACCTACACCCAGATATGTCTCTGAAAACAATAACCCTCTGCTTGAATGGACTACGGTTCCCCAGAGCTGATTGTGTATCTCTTCCAGGTTGTGCTATTAAATTAGACATGGCCTGAGTCAACTCTTATGATATTCCAGCCTGTTCATTATAAAATATGGATTAGAAGTGCTAAGCAGTATAGTGTACACATATAAACTTGTTACCATTTCAAATATACTCAAGACATATTTGAGCTCATGAAAAAAAACATTCATTGCATTTTGTCAGGGAGGAAAATTTCTCACTGTAGACAAAAAGAGGAAGACTAACAGATACTTATGCATATACAAGGTCTCTTCTCTCTCTGTGTCACCAATGTTCATCCAAGGGAAAAGCTGCTGATGTGGTCTGATGCAGTTTGTCACCATACCATGGCAGCTGTTGCTGTCAGAACACAAAGAACAGGAACAAACATAGCAAGGTTTCTTGCCAGCTCTGCTACCGCCTTCAACAAATCTTCCAATTCACTGTCCTGGGTCAGTATCGAAAGCACTGCTGATGTCTCAATTGGTTGTCTAGTGACCTATCCACTCAGCCATCAGTACTCTCTCAACTTCCTGAACATCTTATCTTTATCTTTTACTAGTTTCAATCACTGGACTGCAGCCATACTGGGGCTACTTTGCAGAGTTTTGAACAAATCAACACCAGTACTTGTAAGTCTGATACTTATTTCATTGCTGTGCTGCTACTAAACAAACCAGCACAGGTTGTCAAGTGGTAGGGAGTCAAATACAAACACAAAGGCTTACACAAATATGCAAACGCATATATACAACAGGATTCCACATAGTATCCATCGACCAAATTCATTCAAAAGGCACTGGTTGGCCCAAGGTACTGGTTGGCCCATGGCACTGGTTGGCCCAAGGCACTGGTTGGCCCAAGGCTCTGGTAAGAAGACCTTTGCTCAATGTGTCATGCAGTGGGACTGAACCTGAAGTCATGTGGTTTCAAAACAAGCTTCTTAACTACCCATCTATGCCTATTCAAAATATATTTTCTATAAAACACTGAGCTGCAATATCTGATCAACTTCTTTTGGATTTTGGTCATCTCGTCAGTCAGCTTTGAACATCCAAACTCCAGATTAGACAGTTTCAATGAAAGTTCTACTTTATTGGATTGCTAATATTCTCAACTCCAGATCAATAAATATTTATTATTACTAGTGGATAGCATCAAGTCCACAATATTACTTACTACTTTTAGTTGTTATTGTTGATGTTGTTATTTCAAGTCACAAAGGATACAGTCTGGCAAGCAGAAGATAAGATGCAAACAACCTAGCTTCATATCAAATGACTCATCTGAAAACACTGTATAGTATCGACTGATAAGCTAGGAATTAATTTTTTAATTTAGCATCAGTAAACCTTTTTGAACCTTACATTAAAAACAAAAAAAAATGAGAGAGTGTGTGGGTGTGTTTATGTATGTATGTATGTATGTATGTATGTATGTTTGTGTGAGAGAGAGAGAGAGACAGAGAGAACTACTAAATAATAATACTGAGTGATGCAAATTTACTGCTTCGGTGTCTGATTCTGCAACACGTAGAGCACTAAAACGGACAAAAATAATGATAATGACAGCAGGAGCTGAAGTGACAATAAAACAACAATTACAGAAACATTATTGACAACAACAACAACAACAACAACTGCTACAGCAACAACAACAACTGCTACAGCAACACCAGTGACAATAAAATAACAATTACAACAGTAATGATGAAATAATGACTACAGCCATGATAGCCTCAACTACAGCAGCTACAGCAATTACTATGACAGCATGATCCAATAAGGTAGCGTCTATATAATCACTCAATGAGCTAGAAATAACAGCCAAAATCATCTGCAAATCACACATCATAATTATATAATTATATTAACAAGAGGAAAGGATACATTGGATGTGAACTTAGATAAACTGTTGTTGATAAAAAAAAGAAAGAAAAAAGAAACAAGGAGTATCTTTGAGCATAGGACTACTTGATAAGAGCTAGCCCAGGGTTAAACAATGTCACCAGCAACTGTAGTCACGCCAGTCAAAAAGAGAGCTACTATGTTAATGCTCAATGTGTTAGAAATGGCAGTCAAGTTATCCTCAAATCACATTAACCACTGTCTTAAAATGAAAAAGTCACACTGGATAATGTAAAATAAAAAAAACCGTTTTAGAGTTTTAGAAAAGAATGATTGACAAAGGAATGGGTAACTGGAATGTCTTTGATCATAGGTCTGTTCTCCGAGAATCAGCCTGGGGTTAAACAACAAAAACTGCAAGCAATAATACAATAAACATCACTTAACAGCTAAAGAATTATAAACACACACACACATATATATTTATATACATCATCAGTGGATTATATGTCCAAAAGAAGAAGCACACTCTAAAAGATAGAGCATTAATGTATTTATATGAAGTTAAATATGTCTGGTCAAAGAACGGGTATATGCTTGCAGCCATTGGAGTCTTAGGAACCATCTGTAAAGCTTAGAGCTTTATGGATGTGAAACCATTGGTCACTCTATGACTGGATATATTTAACTTTATATATATATATATATAATTCATTTGTTTTTTTCACTTTACATCTGTTTTTCCATACCTGACAGGGTTAGATATACACATATTACTGAGGCACTGTTTTTATAGGTAGATGCCTTTACTGTCATTAACCCTTACATATTTACCTCCGCCAAGGAAGGAGGTTATGTTTTCATTGGCGTTTGTTTGTCCGTCTGTCCGTCTGTGTGCAAAATAACTCAAAAAGTTGTGAACAGTATTTGATGAAACTTGCAGGAAAAGTTGATAATGGCACAAGGAATAGATGATGAAAATTTGGTAGTGATCCAGGGATTGTTATGGATTCTTGAAGGATTTTTCAGTTGTTATATATATTTTACATGAAGTAGTACAATGTTACGTTCTTTGATTATCTCCCTTGAAAACACGTTCATTGTTTGCACATAACCTATGGTAGCATTGCTGTTTCCAAAGTTTATTTTCGTTTCTCTATTAGTAATTTTACTTGCATATCTATCTTAAAATGAGCTGCTTGGCGGAGGTCTGCAGGGGATGACATGACAAGACTTGACTATGGGGATCGACTCAAAAAGCTCAGGCTTTGCTCCCTCCACTGCTGCTATGAGCTCTTTATCATCTGTATGATGTGGAAAATATTCCATCCACATTGCCCATCTTTAGAATTCATC
>NC_142930.1:144921597-144924097 GCF_046866305.1 Octopus bimaculoides
GTCGTTCTAAAAATCAAAAAGTAAAATAATTGAAATCTCAAAGTTACAAGGTAATGAATGACTAATTGTATTTGACAAAGTAACCTGAATGTTGAATGGTTAAACTGGGCAACAAATTAAGACTAACACCCAAGAAAAACTACACTCTGGGCAGGGGTTCCACACAGTTTGCACCTACTTTGGATTAGCCCAATACACCAAACTTGGACCATATAGTCGTTAAGTGACCACTTTAACCTAATAGCTATGTTTGTACAAGTACTTAGAAAACTACAAGATTGTTCTTGAAGAGTCTGCTCAAAGAAATAATTTCATTAGGAAGCATTAACGAATTTATACTTCAGTATTAATAACACACGTTGAATAACGGTATTATTAATCTGCAGAGATTTGTTATCCATCAATGTGTGTGGGTGGGTGGGTGGGTGTGGGTGTGGGTGTTTTGGGTGGGTGTGCGTGTGAGTGGGTGGGGGTGGGGTGGGGTGAGTGTGTGCAAGTGTGTGTGTGTGTATGCATGTATGAGCATATACTCTTTTACTCTTTTACTTGTTTCAGTCATTTGACTGTGGCCATGCTGGAGCACCGCCTTTAGTCGAGCAAATCGACCCTAGGACTTATTCTTTTTAAGCCTAGTACTTATTCTATCAGTCTCTTTTGTTGAACTGCTAAGTTACAGGGACGTAAACACACCAGCATCGGTTGTCAAGCAATATTGGGGGGACAAACACGGACACACAAACATACACACACACACACACACACACACACATATATATACATATATACGACGGGCTTCTTTCAGTTCCCGTCTATCAAATCCACTTACAAGGATTTGGTTGACCTGAGGTTATAGTAGAAGACACTTGCCCAAGGTGCCACGCAGTGGGACTGAACCTGGAACTATGTGGTTCGTAAGCAAGTTACTTACCCCACAGCTACTCCTATGCCTATATACAAATTTATACATAACACAGTTAAGTCCAGTTCCATTGTGGGGTATTTGAAATGTCTTCTAGTACAGCCCTAGGCAAACCAAAGCCTCATGGGTTAGTTTCATAGACAGAAATTTAGTGAAGCCTTTTGTGTGTGAGTACTCTTGACTGGACGTTACATGATAGATGTAAACAAGTATCATCTTCGTGCAAGTAGTGTTGTTTGTTTCCTGTCATCCATGAAAGACATGTCCAGCCATGGGGGAATATTACCTTCCTGATAACAGGAACGGCATCCAGCTGTAGAAAATCTGCTCAACAAATTCTGTCTTACTCATGCAAGCATGGAAGAATAGACATTAACTGATGATAAGTGGGTAGGTGTGTTTGCATGTGTTTATATATGTGTATGAATGTGTGTGTGTATGTGTATACATATATATGAATGCGTGTGTGTATGTGTATACATATATATATGTATGTATACATATGTAAGTATAAATAGATTTGTGTGTGCATGTGTGTGTATATATGTTTGTGTGTCTGTGTTTGTCCCCCCACCATCGCTTGACAACCAAAGTTGGTGTGTTTACGTCCCCATAACTTAGTGGTTTGGCAAAAGAGACAGATTGAATAAGTACTAGGCTTACAAAGAATAATTCCTGGGTTCAGTTTGTTCAACTAAAGGCAGTATTGGCACGTAAAAGCACCCACTACACTCTTGGAGTCATTGGCGTTAGGAAGGGTATCCAGCTGTAGAAACTCTGCCAAATCAGATTGGAGCTTGATGTAGCCATCTGGTTTCACCAGTCCTCAGTCAAATCATCCAACCCATGCTAGCATGGAAGGCGGATGTTAAACAATGATGATGATGATATATATATATATATATATATATATATATATATATGAGTGTCTAGTGAATAGATTCATGTGTATGAATGTATATATGCATATGTGTGTGTATGTGTATGTATGTATGTATTTGTGTGTGTGTGTGTGTGTGTGTGTGTGTGTGTGTACATGTTTTTATGTATGTGTGTATAGATATACACACACATGTATATTTGTATATATCTGAGGGTGTATGTTTGTGCAGAAATTCATTTTTATGAAAAATACCAACAATTCAATTTGTCGTTAAAAGAATTAGCACTTTATGCATCTCATCATGTATGGATCAGATATGTGCTTTGAACAAAGTTCTAAGACAATTATAATTATGATAACGACAACTACTGAGTGTTCATGAAAGAGAAATCTTAGAAGCAAACAGCACTTATGGCGCCAGGAAAATAAATGTATGTTGCAAGAGCAGGATAAAGCAAGACAGACAGCCATGAAACAATTTTTGTTGTAGTTTAGCCCCAGGTCAAGATTGATCAAGCAGACACATGATTAGAGCCTGTTATTAGCCTTTATGATAATCTCACTGTTACTCTACATTTTTTTCTACGTCCAATGTAACTATGACTACCTTATGAAATGTTTGCTTCTGTTTTTAAAACTGTAGGGTGCAATTTGAGAATGATTTGGCTATGATTCCTAGCAGGAGTGGCTGTGTGGTA
>NC_142930.1:144934097-145046597 GCF_046866305.1 Octopus bimaculoides
AAAAAAAAAAAAGAAAAAAATGAACACATCATAATGTAGAGAGAAGGTACTTTAAGTATATGGAATGGCCATGGTTGGATCATTCTTGAACAGATACACATATGTAACCGCATGTGGTTGTGGCCATGCTGGAGCATCGACTTTAGTCGAGCAAATCAACCCCAGGACTTATTCTTTGTAAGCCTAGTACTTATTCTATCGGTCTCTTTTGCTGAACCGCTAAGTTACGGGGACGTAAATATACCAACATCGGTTGTCAAGCGATGTTGGGGGGGGACAAACACAGACACACACACACACATATATATATATATACATATGTACGACGGGTGTCTTTCAGTTTCCATCTACCAAATCCACTCACAAGGCTTTCGTCAGCCCGAGGCTATAGTAGAAGACACTTGCCCGAGGTGACACACAGTGTGACTGAACCCAGACAGAACCATGTGGCTTGTAAGCAAGCTACTTACCACACAGCCACACCTACACCTATTGGCAATTTTTCTCTATCTTTCTTTCTTTCTCTTTAGACGTTTCTCTTTCCAACAAAGAGCCATGCTTGAAACGTTAACAACTCTCTCCTTTCCCCGAACGTCAAATTAATATATTTCTTGTGCATGTCTTCACATTCGTTTGTTTTTCTTTTTTTGCTCTGTTTTTTAGTTGTTCTTCAACTAATATATATATACATATATATATATATATATATTCTTTTATTCTTTTACTAGTTTCAGTCATTTGACTGCAGCCATGCTGGAGTGCTGCTTAACAAATCAGGCCCAAGACTTATTCTTTATAAGCCTAGTACTTATTCTATTGGTCTCTTTTGCCAAACTGCTAAGTTACCAGGACATAAACACACCAACATTGGTTGTCAAGCAATAGTGGGGAAACAAAAACAGACACAAAAACATATACACAGACTTGCACACACACACACACACACACACACACACACACACACACACACACATATATATATATATATATATATATATATGATGGGCTTCTTTCAGTTTCCCTCTACCAAATCCACTCACAAGGCTTTGGTCAGCCCAAGGCTATAGTGGAAGATATTTGCCCAAGATACCATGTAGTGGGACTGAACCCAGAACTATGTGGTTGGTAAGCAAGCTACTCACCACACAGCTACTCATATATATATTTACGTAAATATTGAACAATGAGAATAAGAGGGCAACACTGCATTGGTGGATAAAGCTTCTTGATTTGTACATTATTAAGTCTACCATTAGTTTGATGCTAAGGAATACCTCAACAAGTATTAAGCCTATCATATGGAACATCAGTGTTCATCTCCAATTTGGTGTTTTAATCCAAAAGATGAAAATGGATGTTCCATATGGTAGTGTTGATAATAGCCTTACGCATATATATATATATATATATATATATATATATATATATATATATATGTCAGTTCGATTGGAGCCTACTGTTGGGATAAAATAACAATGATCACTACTTATAAAAAGATTGCATAGTCTTAAAGTTGTGCTTCATTACATCAAACTCTTTGATACTTTGTTACTATAGGACAGTGGTTCCCAGCCTGGGGTCCACGGACTTCTGGTGGTCCACAAAGTTAGTACTGAGGGGTGGGGTCTGTGAAGCAAATTCAAAATTTCATATATATGTGTGTGTGTGTGTGTGTGTGTGTGTGTGTGCGTGCGTGTGTGTGTATGTGTGTGTGTGTGTGTGTGTGTGTGTGTGTGTATATATATATATATATATATATATACATATATATATATATATATATATATATATATATATATATATATATATATATACATACATATCAGAGGGATGACCACTAAGTGGACATCTATTTTGCTAGAAGTAGACCACCTATTAATACTCACTTTTTCCCCCTTATTTAAAGGGTTTTAGCTGAACAAATCAATCCCAGGACTTGTTCTTTAAGTCTAGTACTTATTCTATCAGTCTCATTTGCCAAACTGCATGATGGGCTTCTTTTAGTTTCTGCTTATCAAATCTACTCACAAAGCTTTTAGTCGGCCCGAGGCTATAGTAGAAGACACTTGCCCAAGATACCATGCAGTGGAACTGAACCTGAAACCATTTGGTTGGGAAGCAAGCTCCTTACAACACAGCTATGCCTGAGCCTATATATATATATATATATATATATATATATATATATATATATATATATATATATATATATATATATATATATATATATATATATATATATATATATATATATATATATATATATATATATATATATATATAAATATATATTTGGGATATTTCTAGAATTACAAATAGTATCTCTTTTCACATCCCCAAAGCAATTCACAATTTCTTTTTCTATTTAGCCTTGCCTCTTTAACAAATGTAATATGAGTTTTATACTTTTATATTCTTAATCTGAGTTCAAATTTCACCAGAATCATATTTGCAACATTCCATGAAGAGTGATACTAAACAATCCCCCTTGGAGAGACAATTTAATTTCATTATATTCATCCTTTATAGAAATATGACCTGATGATGATGATGATAATAATAATAATAATAATAATAATAATAATAATAATAATAATAATAATAATAATAATAATAATAATAATAATATTTCCCACTATGATAAATTGAAATGGGAAATACACAAGTTGTGGGCAATGAAGAGAGTGGACGTGATGCCAATAATGATTGACATATTTGGAAGTATCAGTACTCAACTATCAATGTGGCTCAAAAAGACTGTTACAAATATAAAGATAGAACACCTACAAATATTATTATTTCGTGGAACTGCAAGCGTTCTCCTTAGGGTCCTTGAAGCAAAATCAGTAAACAAGTGTCACCTTAGGCTGCTGGCTCTGGCCAGCCAACACTTTTCACCACACAGCAAAATAAACTGAATTTTCATGAAATAATAATAATAAATACATACATACATACAGACAGACAGATAGACAGACAGATAGAGAAATTAAGGCCAATAGGCTAGATATAGTTGTCAGAGATCACCAAGAAAAAAAAAACTGCTTTCTAATTGATGTATCAATGCCAATAGATGACAATGTTTCTCTAAAAGAAATAGAGAAACTTTTAAAATACAAAGATCTGGAAATGGAGGTAACTTGAATATGGAGCCTAAAAACAGAAACAATTCCTATCGTTGTAGGCACATTAGGTATGATCAAAAAACATTCAGACAAATACATAACAAAACCTTCAGGACTTACAAGTATATATAACATACAGAAAATAGCACTGCATGCATCCTATGTAAAGCACTTTCAATATAGTGAAAATAAGAGCAGCACAACAAGCCACAGCGCATGCCCAAGGCACACAGAGCTGCACTCGATAGTACAATGAAAACACGTGATAAAAATAAGACTAGTGAAGAAGAAGAAGAAGAAGAAGAAGAAGAAGAAGAAGAAGAAGAAGAAGAAGAAGAAGAAGAAAAAGAAGAAGAAGAAGACAGCATTGATGGGTACAGCTCACATTCTAAGGAGAGTCACAGGAGAAGGCACTACTTGAAACCTTTGGTGATTTGTTATTGCCTGCTTTCAAGTAAAGAACAACTGGAAATTAAGAACTATCCGAGAGTCTTTCAGAATAACAACAACAACAACAGTACATTGTTCAAAGAGGGGTTGCAATATGGGTGGAGCACTTGTAGAAAACAGCACTACTTGGTACAATTTTGTTATTCTGAAGAGTACTTGTAAAATATGGGGGTATTACGCTAGTTCACTGGTAGTGAACAGCTAATTCCATAATGTGCCACAAGCATTAGAAACTGAGCAAACAGGAATAACAGTAATGATATTAATCCTTTCTACTATAGGGACAAGGCCCGAAATTTGTGGGAGGGAGATAGTTGATTACATTGACCCTAGTACTAAACTGGTGCATATTTTATTGACCCCGAAAAAATGAAAGGCAAAGTCGAACTTGGTGGAATTTGAACTCAGAACATAAGGACTGACTAAGCATTTTGCCCAGTATGCTAACAATTCTTAATAACAATAATACTGATAATAATAATAATGATATTCTTCATTCAAAAGACTTGACTGTGAGCATTATGCCTTCACACAGAATGACAGCGTGACCACAGTGATACAGAATGTGTTACCTTAATAGCCAAAGAATCACTGATTGGCATATTTTCAATGATGCTGTGAAGTATAATGTGACAAAGACAGTTATCAATGGCTCAGACTACATGTCTGTAAATAGATACCATAAAAAAAAGGGAGAGTCTGCAGCAGGAACATGAGATAACTAATGTAATTAACAGTAACTTGCTGTACTATTCACCCTACCACAAAGCCCAAACCAAAACAAGCCATCAAGGAAGTCACTAAATAGTTGCTTAACCAGAAGACAAAAACCAGACAATTCCTTTAAACACCCCCATACTTGCAACCAAACACTCTGTGTGTACTTAACTCGAGTCCTAACTTGAATGAGAGAGATAGAGAGGAGCATTTCAGTTTATGAACAGGGTGTTCTGAATTTAATTTTCCATGAATATTTTAGTAAGTCGGTTTGTGTATTGGTTGGTTGTTTTTTGTGCCAACAACCTCCTGTGTTAACAGATTCTAGTTTGGATATATTGTAAGAAGATTTTTGCTGATTCACGAGTTGGATGCATCACTTGTGAAATAACTTAAGTGAACCACCTCTTTTTCACAACTGATGGAATGCTAAGGTATTATGTTTGTCAAGGTAGACTTTGTCATTATTTTGCAGACATTAATCATATCATACCTCTGCTGTTGGAATGGTGTAGTTACACGAAAGAAAAAAACAGAAAACAAACATTGAAGCTTATGACTGGATAAATACTTAAATACTAAAAAGAAAAAAGAAAAATGTTCTTTGAATTTTTGTTGTTTTTTTGAGAAATTTGCTTGTTAATTAAAATTTTTTATCATATGATTTGATAGTCATAATGAGCTGGAATTTATTCCAGGTTTTAAAAATAGTAAAGCCATCTCTCACATCGGATAAGGCATGAATCAAGTACATACAAAGGTTTTTTGTTGATGTGGGAGTCAGGGAGGGTAATGGGGGGAACATTAGAGTTCTGTCTGCTTTTGTTTTCTGACTGAGCAACTATTTTGAGACTTCCTTGATAGCTTGTTTCGTTTGTGGTTTATGGCAGGCTGGTATCAGTACAGCTAGCTACTGCAAAATTACATCAGTTATGTGATGTTCCTGCTGTTTACAGCTGCAGATTCTACTCTTCCTTATGGTATCTATTTACAGACATCAAGTCTGGGCCATTGATTATTGTCTTTGTCACATTAAACATTATACTGCACAGCACCAGAGAAAGGATGCAAATCAGTGATTCTTTGGCTATTAAGGCAACACATTCTTTATCATTTGGGCTTATGCTAAAGGAAATTGCTCACAGTCAAGTTTTTGAATGAAGAATTTAAGTTGCTATTATTACTACCTCTCTATCATCCCCCAACTTTTTTTAGTTAACCATCGCATACTATGTATATCTCCCTTCCTTTTCACTGTCTACTGTATATACTTATTCATTATTATTATTATTATTATTATTATTATTATTATTATTATTATTTATCTATTTATTTTATCATTCCATTATATGTAAATTTCTAGACTTTATGTCTGTTTTGCACTGTCCCCCATATTTTTCACCTTGATGGAAAATAAATGAAATCATAATAATAATAATTATTATTATCAATATAATTATAAAGGTAGTGAGCTGGCAGAATCATCAGCATGCCAGACAAATGCTTAGCAGTATTTTCGTCTGTCTTTATGTTCTGAATTCAAATTCCATCAAGATCTACTTTGCCTTTCATCCTTTCGGAGACAATGAAATAAGTTGAACACTGGAGGTCGATGTAATCAACTCATACCCTCAGCCAAAACTGCTGTGCTTGTGGCAAAATTTGGAACCATTGTTATTATTATTATTATTATTATTATTATTAGTGCCCTTCATCCTTTCAAGTTTGATAAAATAAGTACCAGTTGATAAATGAGGTTCATGTAATCGTCTTACCCCCACCCAACTCCTCAAAAATAACTGGCCTTGTGCCAAAATTTGAAACCATTATTATTATAACTATTATTCTTACGGTGGTGAGCTGGTAGAAACGTTAGCATGCTGGACAAAATTCTTAGCAGTATTTCACTTGTCACTAGGTTCTGAGCTCAAATTTCACCGAGTTTGACTTTGCCTTTCAGCCTTTCAAGGGCCAATAAATTAAGCATCAGTGAAACACTGGGGTTGATGTAATTCACTAGTCCCCTCACTCAAATCTCAGGCCTTGTTCCTTTAGTAGAAAGGATAATTATCATTATTATTATTGCTGTTGTTGTTGTTGAAGGCGGCGAGCTGGCAGAATCGTTAGCACACCAGGCGAAATGCTTAGTGGTATTTCATCTGTCTTTCCATTCTGAGTTCAAATTCTGCCGAGGTCGACTTTGCTTTTCATCCTTTCGGGGCTCGATAAATTAAGTACCAGTTACACACTGGGATAAATGTAATCAACTTAATCCTTTTGTCTGTCCTTGTTTGTCCCTTCTGTGTTTAGCCCCTTGTGGGCAATAAAGAAATAAGAATCATTGGCACGTTGGGCAAAATGATTAGCGGTATTTTGTCCGCCGCTACATTCTGAGTTCAAATTCTGCCAAGGTTGACTTTGCCTTTCATTCTTTCAGGGTCAATAAATTAAGTACCAGTTGCATATTGGCGTCAAGCTAATTTACTGGCCCCCTCCACCAAAATTTCAGGCCTTGTGCCTATAGTAGAAAGGAGTATTGTTGTTGCTGTTGTTGTTGTTGTTGTTACTATTATCATTATTATTAATTTATGAAGATTGATGTAATTCTTCACAAAGTAAATGCACAGTAAGAAGAGCTCAATACAATTTGTAAATAAACAGAGAAGGACTTTATTGAATTGAACAGAAATTTCAACAGAATGTCTATCTTTCTCAAGTTCAAAATGAAAAAGTGAAAAATAATGATATCACTTTTGTCTAAAAAAAGGAAGGCAGGATATTCTAGTTCAAATTTTGAATTTCTGTAATTCCACATATTTTTTTCATTTTGCATTTTGAAATATCGTTCAATTCAATAGACAGAGTCAATCTCTATTACAATCATATCATGCACTTCTTTTTTTTTTATTGATTATTATCCTCATCCATCACCCTGGTGGCAAATAAAATAAATCATCATCATCATCATTATTATTATTATTATTATTATTATTATTATTATTATTATTATTATTATTATTATTATTATTATTAAGGTGGCAATCTGGTAGAATTGTTAGCACGCTGAATGAAATACCTTGCAGTATTTTGCCCATCACTACATTCTGAGTTCAAATTCTGCTGAGGTCAACTTTGCCTTTCATCATTTCAGGCTCAATAAAATAAGTACCAGTTGAACATTGGGGTCAATGTAATTGACTCATCCCCTCCTCCGAAACAGCTGCCCTTCTGGCAAATATTTGAAACCATTATTATTATTATTAAGGCGGCGAGCTGGCAGAATCGTTAACACGCGGGGCAAAATGCTTGGCAGTATTTCGTCTGCCATTACATTCTAAGTTCAAATTTTGCCGAGGTTGACTTTGCCCTTCATCCTTTCGAGGTCAATAAATTAAGTACCAGTTACGCACTGGGATCAATGTAATCGACTTAATCCCTATGTCTGTCCTTGTTTGTCGCCTCTGTGTTTAGCCCCTTGTGGGCAATAAAGAAATAAGAATCGTTAGCATGCTGGGCAAGACGTTTAGCAGCATTTCACCCAATGCTATGTTCTGCGTTTAAATTCCACCAAGGTCAGCTTTGCCTTTCATCCTCTCAAGGCCGATAAATTAAGTACCAGCGAAACACTGGAGTCAATGTAATTGACTAATCCTCTCCCACAAAATTTTAGGCCTTGTGCCTTCATCAGAAAGGATTAATATTATTATTATTATTATCATTATTATTATTATTATTATTATTATTGAGTGAGAGAGCAGTGCATGCCATCAAAGTGACACTAGGGTAAAATATACGAAGCCCAGTATACCCATCATGACTACCCGTCTGATAAGGTTACCCCAGGCACACACATCTCACACATATATGCGCAACATGGTCATCTCATATCAAGATAAACAGCGCATGACCTTGCAGGTGGGACCCAGTTAGAATTTTCTTCAGATTGTGTACCCCATCCTGCTCAAAAGATCCCTGAATAAGGGTTGTCTAAGGAAGTTGAATGAAACACCCATGTTTCCAAAGGTGAATTAGCCAAATCCCAAAGAATTCCTCTCAACACATGGCTATGATGCTCCCCTACTACTCCTGCTCATGATCAGAGACGCACATATTGTCAGCCACCAAGGGGCATGCTCACCTGGTTAAGGTCAAACAACTGACAAGCAAATCTGTGGTATTGGGCAGAATATTTACTGTAAGCCCATCTTTTATACCAAGACAAAACAATGTACATGATAACACTGCCAATCAATTAAGATCAGAAGCCACGAGAGCCACTGCCTGGTACTGCATCAGGGTATTATTTATTATTATTATTATTATTATTATTATTATTATTATTATTATTATTATTATTATTATTATTAAGGTGGCAAGCTGGCAGAATCGTTACCATGCCAGGCAAAATGCTTAGCGGTATTTCATTTGTCGCTACTTTCTGAGTTCAAATTTCACCGAGGTCAACTTTGCCTTTCATCCTTTCAGGGTTGATAAATTAAGAACCAGTGAAACACTGGGGTTGATGTAATTGACTAGTCCCCCCCTCCCCACAAATTTCAGGCCTCATGCCAATAGAAGAAAGGACCACTGCTGCCACCATCACCACCATTATTTAGAGATAAGATACATTTGAGTAAATTGTAAAAACAACAACATTCATAAGTTTAAACTCTGAGCTGTCAAAAAAATAGGTAGGGTCATGTAATTATTGAGTCATATTGGTGCAAATATCAAATGCTTGTAATTCAAAGATGCAAAAACAATGAACCCATTATTATAAATTAAATAAAGCTAAAAATAATATTGTTTGTTTTTGATCTTTTACTTGTTTTAGTCATTAGACTGTGGCCATGCTGGGGTACAGTCTTGTCGAATGAATCAACCCAAGTATTTAATATTATTTTATTTAGTTACCTACTTTTTTTGACGTCTAACCTAAATACCAAATTTACCATTCAAGTTATTTTTGCAAAAGCATAAACAAAATCACTTTCCAGTGCTATCAGGGTAAAAAAAAAAAAAAAAAAAGAATGCTAACACGAAAATAGTATGAAAATATATTTTTGTCATATAACAAAGTTCAGTTTTGATTTAACACACTTCCACATTGACAAGAAGCTGTCAAGGTTATGGACTGATGTTTCCTAAAGCAAAAATTTTTTTATAAAATAATCATTTCTGGTTTCTTCTAGCTTTCAAGGAATATAAAAATATAAATGAGTCATTTCATTATTTGTCACAGAGGTAACACAAACAATATTTCAATACAACACAAACTGAAATAGAAAAACAAAAACTCAAGCAACAGCTAATATTTATTTTATTTCATTTTATCATTTTTCTGCTATCATTCCACACTTAACTGTACAAATACACATTTTTTTTTTCAACAAAGTGATGATATGTGCATTTATCCTTATCAACAATTCTCCACCACCACAACCACCACATATACCACCACTGACAACAACTACAACAACTACTACAACAATAACACTTATGCCACTTTTATGTAAGTAGCTTCAGTTTGTTATCAGGTATGCCTTTTAATGTAACAAATTTAAACTCTCTAATGACATGACTATACAAATTCTTAATTATATTCATTTAAGTATTAACAGCTGCAACAGAAGAAAACCAGTTTCTTTCACTCAAAATCATCACCATCATCATCAAAAACATCACTTTAATATCCACTTTTCCATGGATCAGATAGTAGGTTACTAGGACAGAATTTTTCTCAAATGCATGGTTATCCGGCCATCAGCCCCTACATGCTTCCAAAGAGAGTAATAATCTCCAACGCTATCAGACGCTAAAAGTCCAGGCATGCTTAGGTGGAGAACTGGGAACAAATGATACCAACTGAATGAGCTTTTTATGTTTACAGAGATCACACAAGATGTCAAGACATCAAGAAACCCAGATATAACTTCATGGTGAACTGCAAGCAATTGACACTGTTACTAAAGCCACTGTCAACTATCAGCAAGTGAAGATATGAAGATGAAGGAAATGTGAACTCAAGCACAAACGCACACACACACACACACACACACACACACACTTTAATATTTCGCTTAGGTATTGCAATACTGATATGCTCAGTGTATATATGCATCAGAATGAAGCATTAGTCAAAAGTAGTAACAAGAAATTAGGATGACAAAAGAATAAACGATTGTGTTATAAACTTCATTAGCTTACAGCTGTTTCTGCAGATATGTATGTATGTAGATATATGTATGTAGATATATATGTATGTAGATATATGCATGCATATATAGAGATATGTGCATGCGTATATGGATATATGCGTGCATGCGATAATATATGCAGTTTCAGACGCGTTTTGACCTTGTCACTACACAGTAATTTCCCTTTGTTTTTAATGGTCATTTTTCACAGGAATTTTCAATTGGCCGGATAACTGAAGAGATGTTGGCGTGGGCTCCCTCCCTGGCATCCGAAACTCGGAGTTTTATCATGGCTACTGAATAAGTGTCACATATTTTTACAGATATATATATATATATATATATATCAAAAAGGGAAAAGTAAAAAGAAACAAAGAAAATGTACACTAGGTATCAAAGGACATTTTTTTATAAAAAGAAAGAATATATATACAAATAAAAGATTTGAGGTGGAATTAAGAAGTATAAAAATTATCATTATGAGTCAATATAGTCTATATAGTTTATATGGACTATATAGTCTATATAGTCTAGCAACTCCTGCTGATCCCTATGTTTATAATTATATATACATATATTTATATATATGTATGTATATATATGTGTGTGAGTGTGTGTGTGTGTGTGTGTGTGCATATATATATATATATACCAGAGTAAGCACATAAATGCTAAACAAGATGGAAAAAATAGTACTCAAATACTAGAGGTAGAGTAATATGCTTTATTAAAAGGAAGCAAAAATATCACAAAAACTGTTACTCAGAGTTTCACATTCCTGTTTGTCAGACAGTATTGCATAGAATCTAAACAAAACTGTCCGACGAATGGGAACGTGAAACTCTGAGTAACAATTTTTGCAATATTTTTACTGCTTTTTAATAAAGTATATATATATATGTATGTATATATATATGTATGTATATATACATATATATATATATACATATATATAAATATACATATATATATATATACATATAAATATACATATATATATATATATATATATATATATATATATATATATATATATATATATATATATATATATATTCCGGGTAGAGGTAGGGGTCCACCAAGGTTCCGTCCTCAGCCCCCTCTTATTTATCATAGTCCTCCAGGCAATCACAGAGGAGTTCAAGACAGGTTGCCCCTCGGAGCTCCTCTATGCTGATGACCTTGCCCTAATTGCGGAGTCACTATCAGAACTAGAGGAGAAGTTTCAGGTGTGGAAGCAAGGTCTAGAATTGAAGGGCCTTAGAGTCAACCTAGCTAAAACCAAAATCCTAATAAGTAGGAAGGTAGATAAAACACAAACCCCTTCAGGTAGATGGCCCTGCTCAGTATGTAGAAAAGGAGTAGGTAGTAACTCTATAAGATGTACCCGGTGCAAGCTATGGACACATAAGAGGTGCAGCAACATCAAAGGCAGGTTAACTAGCAAGTTAGTTTTTGTTTGTGGCAGATGTTCAGGTGCAATAAAGACTGTAAACAAACAGGAAACAACTTCTATCTCATTCCAGGGTGAAAAACTAGAGGTAGTCGATAGCTTCCGCTATCTGGGCGACCAAGTTAGTAGTGGGGGTGGGTGCGCTGAAAGTGTAGCTGCTAGAATAAGAATAGCCTGGGCAAAGTTTAGAGAGCTCTTACCCCTGCTGGCGACAAAGGGACTCTCACTCAGAGTAAAAGGCAGACTGTATGACGCATGCGTACGAACAGCCATGCTACATGGCAGTGAAACATGGGCTGTAACTGCTGAGGACATACGTAAGCTTGCAAGGAATGAAACCAGTATGCTCCGTTGGACGTGTAATGTCAATGTGAATACCCGTCAGAGTGTAAGTGTCTTGAGAGAAAAGCTGAACATTAGAAGCATCAGTTGTGGCGTGCAAGAGAGACGATTGCGCTGGTATGGACATGTGGTGAGAATGGATGAGGATAGCTGCGTGAAAAAGTGCCACACCCTAACAGTTGAGGGAACCCGTGGAAGAGGTAGGCCCAGGAAGACCTGGGCTGAGGTGGTGAGGCAAGACCTTCGTACATTGGGCCTCACCGAGGCGATGACTACTGACCGAGACCTTTGGAAATGTGCTGTGCATGAGAAGACCCGGCAAGCCAAGTAAGATCGTTGCCAGTGCCCCTGGACTGGTTCTTGTGCGGGTGGCACATGAGATGCACCATTTTGAGCGTGGCCGTTGCCAGTACCACCTGACTGGCTCCCGTAGGATTTTCGAGCGAGATCGTTGCCAGTGCCCCTGGACTGGCTTGTGCGGGTGGCACATAAAAGACACCATTTCGAGCGTGGCCGTTTTCGTACGGGTGACACGTAAAAGCAACCACTACACTCTCTGAGTGGTTGGCGTTAGGAAGGGCATCCAGCTGTAGAAACTCTGCCAAATTAGACTGGAGCCTGGTGTTGCCATCCGGTTTCACCAGTCCTCAGTCAAATCGTCCAACCCATGCTAGCATGGAAAGCGGACGTTAAACGATGATGATGATGATGATGATAAATACACACTGATATATATATATACATATATATATACACACATATATATATATATACACACTGATATATATACATATATATATATACACACATATATATATATACACACACACACACACATATATATATACATATATATACAAATGTGTATATATATAAACACACATATATACATATATATATATATATATGTATATATACACAAATATATATGTATACATATATATCTATACATATATATACATTATATATATATATACATACATACATACATAGGTGCTTAAATTGAGGCACCATGCTAGTTCAGTATAGTCCACACAGCTTGAAGTTAGGTGAATAAAAAGCAAATAAGTAACAAGCGTATCCAGGTATCGGTGCTTTATGGCCATTTCAAGCGGCTCCATTTAATTGATCAATGGAAACAAATTTCAAATTGATGTAATATTTTCATCGATCAACTAAATGGAGCTGCTTGAAACAGCCATAATGCACTGATATCTAGACAACCTTGTTACTTATTTGCCCTCTCTCCCCTCTCTCTCTCTATATATATATGTATGTATGTATGTATGTATGTATGTATGTATGTATATAGTGTCTTCTACTATAGCCTTAGGCCGACCAAAGCCTTGTGAGTGTATTTGGTAGACAGAAACTGAAAGAAGCCCATCATGGGTGTGTGTGTGTGTATGTTTGTGTGTGTGTGTGCGTGTGTGTGTGTGTATATATATATACATACACAGAGAGAGAGAGAGAGAGAGAGAGACATAATGACAGGGTTGATTTATGATACCAGCAAAAAGTTGTACTAGCCTCTGCAAATAATATTTCATTATATAATATATATTATACACATATAAATACGTTCTTACAAACATATACAAAGAGTTTCTTTTAATTCCTGTCTATCAAATCCATTTGTAAGTTTATGAGTTGGCCCAGTAATAGCTTAAAATGATAGCTAACATAAAACCAACACATAATGAATATTTATGATTACTCAATGGTATTGACATCTTTACATCTGACCAAAGCTGAGGATTGAGGTAATTAGGATGAAATCCTATTTGCAGAGGCTAGTAGAGTTTTTTTTTTAACTGCTATCATAAATCAACCCAGCCATTATATGCCAAGCATTATGATCCATTTTAGATATGGTGATATGAACCTGGTTTACTTAACTGCATAATATTTGCCTGACTACCTGAGGAAATTAGACTGCTACAAATTTCCTAAAAGTGGTTCTAAGTATTATTTCAGTTCACAAAAAGAATTATCATCATTATGATCATGTTCATGTCCACTTTTTCCAGGCAGTTATCATATCAGTTGGAAACAATATTCTATGACCAGCTCAATGTTCTTCTTGACACAAATTCTTACTTGTTTCCAATAAGGTAACTTATTGCTGAAATGCATACATCAAGCCACAAAGGTGCTGGACATTATACAAGGGGGAAGTAAGCAAATGCCGTCATTGCCAAAGCTGTACAAATGTAAAGACACATGGACACACACACGCGCGCACACACACACACACACACACACACACACACACACACACACACACATATCAAATAATAATGGTTTCAAATTTTGGCACAAGGCCAGCAATTTTGGGGGAGTGTAAGTCGATTACACTGACCCCAATACTAAACTTGTACTTATTTTATCAACACTGAAAGGATGAAAGATTAACTGTCAACCTCAATGGAATTTGGACCCAGAATGTGACTACAGATGAAAGCATTTCACCCAGCATACTAACAATTCGCCCTTATATTATTAAGTGATAACAAAGATTATTTTTTTTTATATATATAACCACAAGCCCTGATACAAAAACAATGGCAATAACAGTAATTTCTTTTTAATTGCTGAATAGCCATTTAGTAAAAGAAAATAGAATGATAATAAATTAAAGATGCTTATTTTTATTAAAACTAGGAAAAGGGGATTCAAAAACAAACTTCACTAAGATGGAATCTGAATACAAACTCCGAGCAGCCAAACAGATACGATAAAGATTTCACCAGCCACTTTCTATTTAAATAATGATAGAAATAATAATGATGTGTAATCTGGCACAAGACCACAGATTTTGGAGAGAGGAGTAATCAATTTACTTTACTCCAGTAAAGAAACTGTCAGCCTATCAGACTGGTACGTTCTGTATCAGTTCTGGATGGATGAAAGCAAAGTCAACATCAGCTGCATGATGATGATAATAATAATAATAATAATAATAATAATAATAATAATAATAATAATAATAATAATAATCATAATAATAATAATAATAAGTGAAGGTGCATGGCTCAGTGATTAGGGTTAGGGCGTTGAATTTGTGATTGTGGGGTTGTAAGTTCGAAGCCTGGACCGAGCTGTGTGTTGTGTTCTTGAGCAAGACACTTTATTTCACGTTGCTCCAGTTTACTCAGCTATAGAACTGAGTTGTGACGTCACAGATGCCAAGCTGTATCGGCCTTTGCCTTTCCCTTGGATAACATTGGTTGCATGGAGAGGGGAGGTCAGTATGCATGAGCAACTGCTGGTCTTCCATAAACAACCTTGCCCAGACTTGTGCCTGGGAGGGTAACTTTCTAGGTGCAATCCCATGGTCAGTCATGACCGAAGGGGGTCACAGTAATAATAATAATAATAATAATAATAATAATAATAATAATAATAATAATAATAATAATAATAATAATAATAATAATAATAATAATAATAATAGATGCAAATAGGCCAGACATCATACTGAAAGATTTCAGACAAAAATCATGCCTCCTCATTGATATGACTGTCCCAATCAATATAAACGTATCTGTCAAGACCTACCAAAAACTGAGCAAATATAAAGATCTTGAAATAGAAATTAGCAAAATGTGGAATCTGAAGACAAAAACAATACCTATTGTCATAGGTGCCCTGGGAATGACAGCGAAACAGGCTGATTACTCCCTAGCTCAGATACCAGGAAACCCCAAAATGGCTGAAGTTCAAAAGATAGTGCTCATGGGAGCTGCCCATATCCTACGTAAAATACTGTCTATGTGATCTCAAATTTTAAAACAAACACATAATTTTCTTATGGTTTCATAAACATTCTGTAGAACAACACTATGTACAAATCGAAATATATGGTACCCTAGGCATAACACCTACATGAACTTCTAACTTGTCTCTTGAGGTCTCTGGGTGAGACTTGGATCCAACTTGTACAAATGTAAAGCAAAAGTCAAACATAAAATAATAATAATAATAGTGATTTCTTTTATTTGCCACCAGGGCAAAGGAGGAGGGGAACAATACAAAGACAGACCTAAAGTGTGGGGGTTTACATACAATGGAAAGATTTAAAAAAAAGTATACACAGTATGTATTAAAAGAAGTGAAGTATGCACAGCATACAGCATTAAGAAAAAAAAAAGAATAGTGATGGGGTCCTGCTCATACAGGAGGTCCTCAAGGGATGATCAAGGAACCCCACCATCCAAGATCACCCTGAATAACACAGACAAGAGCCCTTTCCAGCTCCTTTCCTCCAACTCATAGGTCTACACTGAGAGTGATACCATCCACTCTTGCCATTTTTGCAACTTTCATCCACCTTTTCATAAATTCACTCGAGGACAGATAGCTCCGCCCTCTCTACCTTCACTTTCCTTTTCAAGTGAAACTTGCATGACTGCCTGATTAAAGGAGGGCAGTGGGGCAATCATCACTATGGACTCAGTTGACAGACAGATCCATCTCACACACGACAGCAGCTGTTTGACATAACTCCACAAGTCAGCAATTCCCGGACACTAAACGAGTACATGCAGAAAGGTTTTACCACTCTGCATGCACTCCGAGAGTGTAGTGGGTGCTTATATATATATACACGTATAAGATGCTGGTGCCATGTAAAAAGCACCCAGTACACTTTGTAAAGCAGTTGGTTGTTATTAGGAAGGGCATCCAGCTATAGAAGCTATGTCAAAACAGACAATGGAACTTGGTATGGCCCAAGGCCTTCACAGCTTCTGTCAAACCATTTGAACCCATACCAGCATGGAAAATAGATATTAAATGATGATGATGATGATGATGATGAAAATAATAATTAAAGGAAATAAAAATGAAATAAATTTCTAATTAGTTTGGATTTGAGGCTCCCCTGTCTCTGCCTGCCATTTTATTTAATGTTGCCACAAGCACTCAAAGGCATCAGCTAATATTTTTTGAAGTCAATTGAGGAGAAAAAAAAAATCACCAAAATCTTCAACATAAGATTGTTTCAGTTTGTTATAACATCTTCGTTTTATTTTTACTAACAAATCTGTCTTTTGCATGTTGTCTATATTTCAAGCCTAATTGCCCCTGTACTATTTTTACTTCGTTGGAAAAAAATCTATGGCACCACAAAAGTGTGATTTTATCGATAAGTTGTCTGTTTGATTTTTGGTGGACAGTGAATTTCAATTCTTTGTCCCCCCCCCCCCCCTACACACACTTCCTCTTTGTTATTTATATATTTCTTCATTTTAGATTTTTGGCTTCTTTTTTCTTTTAAAGAGGGGATGTCATTGTTGTTTTGGGGAAAATTGTTCTACCTCACGCTCTTGATTACTCTTTACTCTTTTACTTGTTTCAGTCATTTGACTGTGGCCATGCTGGAGCACTGCCTTTAGTCGAGCAAATCGACCCCAGCACTTATTCTTTGGAAGCCTAGTACTTATTCTATCAGTCTCTTTGCCGAACCGCTAAGTTACGGGGACGTAAACACACCAGCATCGGTTGCCAAGTGATGTTTGAGGGACAAACACAGACACACAAACACACACACACATATATAAATATATATATATATATATATATATATATATATATACATATACATACATACAACGGGCTTCTTTCAGTTTCCGTCTACGAAATCCAATCACAAGGCTTTGGTCGGCCCGAGGCTATAGTAGAAGACACTTGCCCAAGGTGCCACGCAGTGGGACTGAACCCAGAACCATGCTGGAGTACTGGTTTGAAGGATTTAGTCACCAATTTCATTCCCTTTGTCTCAGCATGGCTCTGTGGCATTCAGGGGTCATTACAATATACAACTTCATTCTGATGATCTTTGACCACATAAGACCTCTTGTTAGTCCTGCATTCATCACTCATCTACACTGTGATACAAAAGTGATGACCAGCCATGGATCTACATTATTTCTGACATTTCCTATCATGACTCTTATTGTTTTTTTTTTTTGCCTTATATAGGCATAGGAGTGGCTGTGTGGTAAGTAGCTTGCTTATCAACCACATGGTTCTGGGTTCAGTCCCACTGCGTGGCACCTTGGGCAAGTGTCTTCTACAATAGCCTCAGGCTGACCAAAGCCTTGTGAGTGGATTTGGTAGACGGAAACTGAAAGAAGCCCGTCGTCTATATATATATATATATATCATCATCATCATCATCATCATCATCGTTTAACGTCCGCTTTCCATGCTAGCATGGGTTGGACAATTTGACTGAGGACTGGTGCAACCGGATGGCTACACCAGGCTCCAATCTAATTTGGCAGAGTTTCTACAGCTGGATGCCCTTCCTAACGCCAACCACTCAGAGAGTGTAGATATATATATATATGCATATATATATATATATATATGCATATACATATATATATATATATATATATATATATATATATATATATATATATATATGCATATATATATATGTATGTGTGCATATGTTTGTGTGTCTGAGTTTGTCCCCCCAACATCGCTTGACAACCGATGCTGGTGTGTTTATGTCCCCGTAACTTAGCCATAGAATAAACACTAGGCTTCCAAAGAATAAGTCCTGGGGTCGATTTGCTCAACTAAAGGCGGTGCTCCAGCATGACCGCAGTAAAATGACTGAAACAAGTAAAAGAGTAAAAGAGAGTATATACTGGGGTACTTAACTATGGGCAGAGGTATATCTTACAATTTCAGCCAGTGTTTTGGATGAGTTTTCCCTTTTGAAAATACAGCATATAGTGCCATAGCTTGTTTTATGTTGAGAGTATTTCCCCAGGGATATGCTGAAGATGCTTGATGTACTTCTTTTTGTGGAGGTAAATTTTCAGTTCAAATCCACTCACATGGCTTTAGTCGGCCTGGGGTTACACAAGAAGTCACTAGCCCAAAGTACCACACAGTAGGACTGAACCAAAGACCACATGGTTGGGAAGCAAGCTTCCTAATTAGACATCCACACAAGTGTCTATAGTAATCATAATAAGAAACATAATGCATGACAAGTCCACATTTTATAATTTTCCTTATATCTGCTTCCATGCAGAACTTCTTAGATCTTCAGAGCATTATTTCTCTATCTTACAGATTTCAGTTATGTCTTCATTTTCATTCCATAGATAAGGTTGTTTGAAGTGAAAAACTCCAATATACAAACATTATGACAATCTATCTTTTACCTTTTGCTTGAATCAATCACTGGACAGCAGCCATGCTGATGCACCACCTTGAAGGGTTTTAGCCAAACAAATCAACCCCAGTACTTAGTTTTTGTTAAGTCTGGTACTTATATTATCAGCCGCTTTTGCCAAACTGCTAAGTTGCAAGGGTATAAGCAAACAATGGTCGTTGAGCAATGGTGGGGAGATACACACACATATATATATAAATAACAGGCTTCCACATAGTTTCCACCTACCAAATTCGCTCACATGGCATTGGTCAACCCAAGGCTTTTGTAGAATATAAGACACCTGCCCAAAATGCCACACAGTGGGATCGAACCTGAAACCACATGGATGCAGAGTGAGCTTCCTTGCCACAGAGGCATACTCACACATAGAACTATATTATAGATTGTGATAATGATAATAACAATTTCATCTGACTCATCACAAATTTAGTTTCTCTATGGGAGGAGGACATGATGTTGCTGAGAAAAATCATCTCTGCAGCATTAATAGTAATCATGTTTCATCAACTCTAAAGAAAATTATGAAAAGCAACAAAGCCAACCCCGTCTTCTTCCTTAGTAAGCTGTGAACTCAGTGCACAAAAGGACAAAAATAAATAGTGCCCAAGTCACTTAATCCAATGCTTTATCATCAATTCTGCTGACTTTCAACCTCATGTATATAAATATATATATGTATATGAATACATATATATAGATAGATATACACACACACACACACACACACACACACATATATATATATATATACACACACAGACACGTGTGTGTGTGTAGGTACATATTACATGAAAATACTCCAAAGTAATCATACGATGTAGACAGAATAAATTTGTACGGTAGATACAGAGTTTTTCAATTTAGAATATACTGAAGAACAATACCAAGTGTGTAATTCTATAATTCTAACAATAAGCCTTTCATATTTATATCTCTTTCCATACACATACCCACGTAAACATACATGTGTATATATATATATATATATATATATATATATATATATATATGTATATGTATGCATGTTTGTATGTAGATAGGTAGGTAGGTATATATATGTGTGTGTGTGTGTGTGTGTGTGTGTGTGTGTAAATGTGTGTGTGTGAAGGTGTATATATATATATATATACAAGCGTGCACACATAAATATGTGTATATGTATATATATATATATATATATATATATATATATATATATCCGTCTATCTCTTTCTCTATGTGTGTGTGTGCAAATGTGTGTGTGTGTGTGTGTGTGAGAGAGACTTTTTTTTGTCAATCACAATGAAGTTAGTAAACAACATTTGACACTTAACAGACAGAATTTCCAAAACAATTCCAACAATAATATATCTACATGACAATAATAATTATCATTTTTATTTAAATATAAAAGAAGTCACAAAAACTCAAATTATCTGTCTGTTTTATTTCTTTCATTTCTTTTTCTATTGTTCTTATTTTTTTTCAAATCTGGTATAGTCGCTACTGTTGCTGCTTTAGCAGTGTAATGAGAAGAAGCATAACTATTCTAGACGTTTGCTTTTATTTAAAAACTTTACAGCGTAGAAACGGTAATATAGATATGTTATGTATCTACTTATATGTCGAAGGGATATGTTTACATTAGTTAAACTTTGCATTACTACTAACATCAGAGAAGCAAATGTGAAATATAATTTGGTATTTCTAGCTAATCTGATGGATTTACCATCTGCATATAATCAGGTAAGATAGACGATAGAAACTTTGGCAATAACTATTTTTGGGAAGAATCTCATGAAATCGGGCAATGCCACTGATTTTTAGATTAACACTCTGCAACGGTGCATTGCAAACAATAACAACAGAGGGGCATAGCAGCCGTAGTAAAGCTGCAGTTCTTTGTGCATGTGAGCAGAAAACAACCTCCAAAATAACAAACACAATACTACAAGTAATAAAATAAAACAAAATAATAATTCCATTCAGTAACTTTATATCATTAAACATGGAAAACTGGTGAGAAGGCGGAGTAGAACTATGAATAAGAAAGAGAAAAAGTGAAGTTGTAGAGACAACATATAACTTATCTATATTTAATTTGTTTATCATTTTCTCTCTCTCGTTTTTATCTTTCTCATTTCTCTCTCTCTCGTCTTAACTGCATTCCTTTCCATATAGTGTAACTTTATACAATCACTAATATTACTTCCCTTTCATATCATCCACCGAGAACATCCTATATAAATTAGCTTAAAGTCTCTCAACTAAAACCAATTTTAAAATGCCTACAAGTTTATCTAAGAATGGAAATATATATATATATGTATATATTCTCACATAAACATACATACACACATGTGGGTATGTGTGTATTTTTATACTGAATTTAATAAAGACCTTTTTTTAATAAAATATATATTTTTAATTTTATATTTTCTAAATATGTTTGTCTTTCTTTATGTTATTCATTTTCTGAAATAAATATGTTTTGTAAGAAGAGGGAGAAAAAAAAAAAAAAAGCAGGAAGAAAAAAAGAACCACCAAAACCAAATAAAGAACTTTTATAATAACATATCAGTTCTCAAATAAAAAGTTAAAATAATCTTACATTATTTCAAAATATATATTTTTAAAGAAAAAAAAAAAAAGAAAACAAAACAAAGATTCTAAACTTTTCCAACTTGTAATAAATAAATAAGTAAATATAGAAATAAATAAAATAAAATCTTTTCTTGAATACCTCAAAAGAAAAATATTAAATGTAGTTGGGAAAACATATTTGAACATTATATAATCTTTTTGCTATTCACCCCCAACCCAGTAACACTTTATCTGCTCTCTCAATCAATGGTTGTACTCTAGAAAAGTGCTGGACAACTGACAGGAATTACAGATCAGCCTCAAAAAAAAAATACTTCATCATAAAGAAAACTGCAAGTTGTAATTTTACTGCATTTGATGAGTGGGTATTGGCAACAGAGTAGAAAGGGGTAAGAAAAGAAAGAGGAAGTAGCAAAGTGGGAGAACGGGGGGGGGGGTGCAGATGTAATCACTTATTTTAACTTATGCTGGAAGTCAGGAGATTTCACTTGTGTTGTTGTTATTGTTGTTGTTACTCTTTTACTCTTTTACTTGTTTCAGCCATTTGACTGCGGCCATGCTGGAGCACCACCTTTAGTCGAGCAAATCGACCCCAGGACTTATTCTTTGGAAGCCTAGTACTTATTCTATCGGTCTCTTTTGCCGAACCGCTAAGTTACAGAGACATAAACACACCAGCATCAGTTGTCAAGCGATGTCGGGGGGACAAACACAGACACACATACATATACATATATATATATATATACATATACATATATACGACGGGCTTCTTTCAGTTTCCGTCTACCAAATCCACTCATAAGGCTTTGGTCGGCCCGAGGCTATAGTAGAAGACACTTGCCCAAGATGCCACGCAGTGGAACTGAACCTGGGACCATGTGGTTGGTAAACAAGCTACTTACCACACAGCCACTCCTACGCCTATTATTACTATTATTACTATTATCATTATTATTCTTAAGGTGGCAAGCTGGCAGAATCGTTAGTATATCGTTAGTATATCGTTAGTATATCGTTCATCTGAGTTCAAATGCCGTTGAGTTCGACTTTGCCTTACCATCTCAGGGTCAATAAAATAAGTACTAATTGAGTACTGGGGGTGGGGGTCGATGCAATCAACTTGCTTCCTCCCCAAAATTATTGGCTTTGTGCCAAAAATTAAAAATCATTATTACCTCCGCCTTAGCGGAGGCAGAGGTATTGTTTTCAGTCACGTTTGTTTGTTCGTTGTTTGTCCATGGACAACACATCTCAAGATGGATTCAGATGAAAATTTCAGGGATGTTTGGCCTCGTGACTGGTATGAATTGATTAGATTTTGGGTTCGATCCAGTACCGGACAAGGATTCTGGATTATTTTTCCTGCTTTTTTTTTACTTAATTTTTGAGAGCGGTTGGTTCCATTTTTAGTATTCTTATTCATGACAGAAGTCAAGTTTATTTCAGATATTCTCATTTTTAAAAATCATCACTGGCTAATTGTTGAGAGGACGTTGGTGTTGCCTTGGCAGAGGTTTGCACCCCCTTAGTGCTCTTGTTATTATTATCATTATCATTATTATTATTATTCTTTTTATTACTATTATTATTATAAAGGTGGTGAGCTGGCAGAATTGTTAGCAAGCCGAGTGAAATGCTTAGCGGTATTTCGTCCACCACTATGTTCTGAGTTCAAATTCCACAGAAGTGACTTGGTCTTTCATTCCAGAGTTGATAAAATAAGTACCAGTTGAGTACTGGGGTTGATGTTATCGACTTTACCCTCCCCACAAAATCCAGGCCTTGTGCCTATAGTAGAGAAGATTATTATTATTATTATTATTATTATTATTATTATTATTATTATTTATTATTATTATTATTATTATTATTAGTAAGATGGCGAGCTGGCAGAATCGTTAGCGAACTGGGCGAAATGCTTAGCGGTATTTTGTCTGCCATTATATTTTGTGTTCAAATTCCACTGAGGTAGACTTTGATTTTCATCCTTTTGGGGGTCAATTAAATAAGTACCAGTTATGCACTGGGGTCAATGTAATCAACTTAATCCCTTCCCCCAAATTTGAGGCCTTGTGCTTCTAGCAGAAAGAATTATTATTATTATTCCTAACAATATTAAGATGGAAAGCTGGCAAAATTGTTAATATGTTGACAAAAATGTTTTGTGACACTTCTTATAGTGCATTAAATTCTGAATAAAAATACTGCCAAGGTTCACTTTGTCTGTCCATCCTTTTGAGGTTGGTGAAATAAGTACATGTTTAATAAAATTTCAGGCCTTGTGTCTGAAGTAGAAAAGATTGTTATTATTGTTATTGTTAGGGCAACAAGTTGCACTTGGCTCTCTCTAGCAGAGTTCAGTTTCTCACTGGCATTCAAATGTAGTCTCTGGCCTGAGGAAAAATTCCTGCCATCAGATACTGAAATCCTGAAAATGGTTTTGTAGAGGGCATTTATTTTATCAACCCCAAAAGGATGAAAGGCAAAATTGACCTTGACAGAATTTGTGCTCAGAATGTGAAGATGGATGCATGCCTACAATTCTGCCAGCTCACTGCCACAATGATAATAATAATAATAATAACAAGAGCACTCAGAGAGTGCAAACCTCTGCCAAGGCAACACCAATGTTCTCTAAACAATTAGCTGGAGATGATTTTTAAAATGAGAATATCTGAAATAAACTCGACTGCTCTCACAAATGAGAATACTAAAAATGAACCCGACTGCTCTCAAAAATTAAGTAAAAAAAACGGAAAAATAATCCAGAAACCTTGTCCAGTACCAGATCGATTCCAAAATCTAAACATTTAGTGCTAGTCATGAGGTCAAATATCTTTGAAAGTTTCATCCAAATCCATCCTGCGGTTCTTGAGATATTTTGTCCCCAGAAAAACAAACAAGCATGACTGAAAACAATATCTTTGCCTTTGCTAAGGCAGAGGTAATAATCCTTTCTTCACAAGGCCTGAAATTTTAGGGGATGGAGCAGTGCATAACTGGTACTTATTTCATTGACCCCTAAAAGGATGAGAGGCAAAGTCAACCTCGGCAGAATTTGAACTCAGAACATAAGGACAGATGAAATGCCACTAAGCATTTTACCTAGCATGCTAACAATTCCGCCAGCTCACCACCTTGAATAATAATAATAACAACAATGGCTTCTGATTTATGCACAAGGCTTGTCATTTTAAGGGGAAAGAAGTTAGTCAATAACACCGACCTCAGTATTTGACTGGTATTTTATTTATCAACCCCAGAAGGATTAAATGCAAAGTTGACTTAGGCAGGATTTGAACTTGGAATACAAAAAGCCAGAAAATTTTGTCCAATTCTCTAATGATTCTTCCAATCCATTTTCCATTATTCATTACCTCTTATATGTGCTCATGGCCAGATAATGATAATGTTAACTTCAGCAGGATTTGAACTCAGAATATAAGAGAACAAATATCAGATGGTATTTTTCTAATGCGCTAACAAGTCTGCTGCCTTGCCATAGGCACAAGGCCAGCAATTTCAGGGAAGTGAGGTTTAAGTCAGGACCATCAACCCCAGTACTTTACTGGTACTTTATTTTGTCAATGCCATGGGGCTTAAAGGCGAAGTTTATCACAACAGGATTTGAACGCAGAACAAAGAACTTGAAGAAATACTATAAAACATCTCTTTTCAAGCACCAATACTTCTGTTAATTCACTGCCCTCGCCCACCCACTAATAATAATAACAACAATAACACTATAATTTTACTGTATTTTGGTCATATCAATTTATTTTGTCATTTAAGTTTTACAAATTCTTTTCTATTTAAGGGCCATAAAAATTATATGAGTCAATATAATAACATCTTGAAACAAAAATTTAAACAACTAAAAGAAAAAAAGTACAGCTGTCTAGTGTGTTTCAATAAATTGGTACTGCTGTTATTAAATAGCTTTTTAGAATACTGAAAGTTAATAGATTGGCTAATAATAATACAAACACACACACACACAGTATATTATAAATACAATATATATATATTCATTTCCATATGTGTAACATTTTGACAGATTCCTTTATATTTTTTAAAGATTTTTCTAAGTTTGAAACATATAATTTATATGAATGTTATATTGAAAACTATTGTAAGCCATAAATAATGAAAACATATTCACATTCATGGTAACATGAGTTAATAAGATGGTTAAAATAGAGTCCATCATAAGATAGCTACAACATATTTTCGAAGGGTCAAGACAGGCAGGCATTGAAAGCCAAAGAAAATGTTGCATTGTGGCATTGTGCTGAGATTTCTATAGGTGACCTCTATGAAAAATGTAATCATAAAGTTGTATTCTCCGAAACAACAATTCCTTTTGTTGATTGATTGATCACATAGTTACCCCATACATTTAAATAATATGTGCGCACAATGTGAAAATACCGTGTGTAACATTTTCCTAGTATATTTTTGATTGAGTGCATTCAATTAGTCACATTTCTTTACAATCTTATACAATAAATTGTCAACATTATTTGAGGTGAGTTAACACTTTTGAAATTATATGTATTAATAACACACTTTTATAAGTATCTTATATTAAGGTGAAGTACATTATATGCATCTTTTCTTCTACATCATGTAGCTGAGCTTAGTTTGACTTAACTAATAAAATCTGACTTAAAATGTTCTTTGCTGTCTCTGGCATAGACCTCAGTTGTTAACCTACAACTGGGCAGCCATTATACATTCAGCAACATTATTCTATGTAAACTGTCTTAACCCATTACCTAACAGTGATCTCATATGAGATCACTTAAAAATTACAAATTTCGTAATTATGTGTCAATATTTACACATATCTAACCTTTTTGTTATATCTACTAGGTATATTTCTCTGATATTCAAATGAGGTTTGCTAACTTTTCACCCAATATCTCGCTTATTTCTATTTAAAATGTTATTTTGAAATGTTATTTTGATCATTCCAGCGTGTTTCTAGGGCTGTTTTATGCTAGAAATCAAAGTTTCATAAAAAAGTTCCAGTTAATAGAATTATGGGAGGTAATGGGTTAAGATTTAGAACTATATGGTTCCAATTTTGTAATTTTTGGTGACAAGAACATCAGGTCATAGAAACAAACTAAAACTAAAATGCACAAGCAGGATACGGTCCTTTGAACTGTCTATAAAGGCAATGGTACCCAATAAGAACTAATTCAGATAGGGATAACTCTTCTAACCCATACTAGCATGGAAAGTGGATATAAGGATATTCATGGTTGTGGTGGTGACAAAGAGTTCTGTTCATTAGTATAAATAGAGCAGCAATATTGAGTTAGTTATGTAACTACATGAAGTTCTGTAATCTGTGGTACCAGACACCATATCACTGAGTGGTTTGTAATAGGAAAAATAACTTCATTAGCCATAACACATTATCCAGCACAGTGTATGTGTGTGTGTGTGTATGTGTGTGTAAGAGAGAGAGAGTGAGAGAGAGAGAGATTAAGTTTACAAAATCTATTCAGAGCATGAAAAACACATATAAAACAGTTTCACTTCGGGCCCTTCAACTCAGGTGGCTCTGTAAATAATAGCACTCCTGCAGATAAAACTACCACACATGCTATCTAGTTTTAATTCCATCACCAGGTTGCACACAAACAGCAAATCCTCCTCTGCCTTATCATCATCATCATCATCATCATTATCAACAACAACATCTATCAACTACAAGATGCACATGCACATGCACTGGGTATTGTGACAGATCGCATTACATATCTCATTCCACCACCTTAAGTTCATCAGCAGTTACAGTGCCATGGTCCCCCAATCAAAGACACAAAGCGTCCTCCAGAAACCTCTTTCCTTATTATACACGGCTCATGACTGCTACCTACAGATTGTCATCAAGGGGAACATAACTTCTCAAATCACTCCAGCTAAACAAGGAGATGTAACACAGAATGTCTCATAAACATCAACAACTACATTTCAGATTTAGATGTTATACACACACACACACACACACACAAACAGCCAATCATCCCACACACACACTGCACTTTTCAATCTGCCTTTCTTTAAAGAGATCAAACCCAAACTATAAAAACACACAATGGTGTGTTCCATTCCCTTGAAAGGTAACCTCTCTGATGTTTACCAACTATAGCCCCCCCGCCTTCTGTTTCAACAACACAAAGGTGAGTACAAGCGGTAGAGAGCTGGCAGAAACGTTAGCACGCTGGGCAAAATGCTTAGCGGTATTTCGTCTGCCACTATGTTCTGAGTTGAAATTCCACCGAGGTCGACTTTGCCTTTCATCCTTTCGGGGTCAATAAATTAAGTACCAGTTACGTACTGGGGTCGATGTAATCGACTTAATAATCTCTTTGTCTGTCCTTGTTTGTCCCCTCTATGTTTAACCCCCTGTGAGCAATAAAAAAAAAATAAATAAATGTGAGTACAACAGTCTCAGCTAGTATGCTGCCTCTATCCTAGTCCGTCCTGTTTGATGTACTTACCCAATAATTATTTCTCAGAACTGAAAGCCTCTCTGAAATTCTCTATTTATCCATGATGTTGCTTAACCCTAACTTAACACTGATTCAGATTACTTGATAAAAGCAGTTCCAACTGTGACCATCCTACCTTTATCTCCTCCTATATTTTCCCTTTTATGATGCAGTGTATCTACTGAAGTGTGGAGGCATGTGGCTTAGTGGTTAGGGAGATGGCCTAATGATCTTAAGATTATGGTTTTGATTCCTGGACGGGGATGCATTGTGTTCTTCAGCAAAACACTTCATTCCATATTGCTCCAGTCCACTCAGCTGGCAAAAATGAGTAATCTCGCAACAGACCAGCATCCTGTCCAGGTGGGGAATATATATGCCATGAAACCAGGAAACTAGCCCTTATGAGACAGTATGACTCAAGAATTTAACTTCTGTGTGGAAGTGCATGTCTTAGTGGTTAGAATGTTGGACTCATGATCATAAAATTATGGTTTCAATACTTGGACTGGGCAATGTGTTGTGTTCTTGAGCAAAACACTTCATTTCGTGTTGCTCCAGTTCACTCAAGTGGAAAAAATGAGTAATCCTGCAATGGCCCAGCGTACCGTCCAGGTGGGAATACACAAGCCATGGAAACCAGGAAACCGGCCCTTATGAGTCAGCATTACTCGAGAAGGTAACTTTATTTTACTTACTACCTAGTGAAGTAGCCTAGTGGTTAAGGTATTGGAATTATGATCATAAGGATGTGGGTTCAATTCTTAGATGGGTGGCATAGTGTGTCTTTGAACAGGGTGCTTCATTTCACATTACACCTGTATACTCAACCAGCCTAGAGTTGGTGTAGTCCTTGCTCACTTGAACTGTCACAATCCTCATGTTATGCTAGGTGATGATTAGAAGAGCCAAGTAGGTGCCTATGACTGCTCACCACTATATAAGCACCTAAAACAATTAGTAAAACTCATGGTAAATGCATACCAAGTCATACTTGCTTGTGAGTGATGGCTATGACTGGTATCTTAAACAACATACTCCAACATGTTCCTTTTTTTTAAGATGGTACAGTGTGATCTGAAGGTCATTTGGCTGCTAATTATAGCAAGTCAAGTGACTCCATAAATGCTCTTTCTTTGGCTTAAAAACTAAAAAAAAAAAAAAAGAAAAAAAATCTGCTCATGTTTTCTACAGGTGTCAACTAACTAAAGTTCAAACTAAACATTAATCATGTCAGTCTCATTAATCTGACAGAGCCTACAAAGGCCAGGGAGTTTTTCTCCTTATCTTCTTCTGAATAATTCATTTATTTCGTTAAAAAGAAACCTCTTGCAATTCTTGCATTTGTCAATTTCTATTTTTATTCAAGAAAAGAATGAAAGAGGAATATATATATAAACTAAAAAAAAATTAGGGAAATCAAAACTATAATCAGTTACTGACTGATTCAGCTGAACCATTTATAAAACATTTTGGTCCCTTATGTCATTAACAAAACTCAAAATACATTTAAAATATCTAATTCTCATCCAAATCACAGAGATCCATAGGGATGGTGTTTATCTCTAGTTTCCATTATAGATGTTTATTTGGATAAAATAATGCTTGTTTACAGCCACTAACTTTTCTTACAAGATGAATTGAATTCAGGACAGCTAAACAATGAAATATTCATTAATTTTACGCTGCAAGCAATCTTCACAGGGGAGAAAATAATATAGTTACTATCTGTGGTATCTACTTAGAATTAAATAAACTTGGATGCAAAGAACTAAATGTCTTTATTGCAGATACATACAAGCTTCAACGGTCACTCAATCTACTAGAAAAAAGAATGAAATCTACCTCAAAGCACACCTAAATGAAAGAGATATTAGATAATGTAGTTCTGAATACACTATACCTTTATCGTTAATGGGCTTGTTGTTGTTGTTGTTTTTTTTTGCCTCAAAGTACCTGTTTTGGGGTCATGTAAAAAGCACCCATGCTGGCATCACATTAGAAGTACCTATGCTAGTGCCACATAAAAGGCATATAAAAACCACGCAGTACACTCTGTTAAGTAGTTGGCATTAGGAAGGGCATCCAGCCATAGAAACCATGCCACAACAGACAATTGGAGTTTGGGCAATTTTGCTGACCAGCTCCATGTGAGACCACCAAACCCATGCCAGCATGGAAAGCAGATGTTAAAAGGTGATAATGATGATGACGATGTTTAGTGTGAAACAAAAAAAACCAGTACATGAAACAAAATGCACCGTTGCGGTCATTTCAACCAAGCCCCTTATTAGAGTGATAACAATGAATATCATAAAACATCATACTGGTCGATTCCATCAGCTAAACACCACCGAAAGGGATGCCCCAGCATGGTCACAGCTGAGAATGACTGCAACTAGTTAAAGAATAAATATTCATTATTTAAATATGATGTAATTGAAATTACAAACCAATCATAAAAGCAATTGTATATGTTTCCCTTCTCTAATCAGAGTTTGTCTTCAATTAAATCTCCAGTGAGTTTGGCATTTCTCTTTTTTTTTAATATATTTCAAAGGTGGTGGATGGGGAGAAGATTAACCAACAACGACAACCACAACAACAACAACATTAGTATAATGGTTTCACTTAAAGGTATGTCACTCAAAGCAAGACCGTTCCATTATTGAAATGTTTCGTATGTTTATACATTTGTGCATTACTAAATTGCATTGAAATGACAAGTAGAATGTATTTTGATATTTTGTAACAATCAGACAGTGGATAGCCAAAAATAAAACTTTACTAATTTTTGACAGTTTCCATGGTTATATACAAACACACACACACAAACACACAAATGAGAATACTCATATGTGTGTGCGAGTGTATAATATATATATGTGTGTGTATATGTGTCTATATATATGTGTGTGCATATGTGTCTATATATATATATATATATATATATATATATATATGGCTACACACACACATACACAAATTCTCTCATTTTCTATTAGTTTAAATCTTTCTCTCTCTCTCTCTCTCTCTCTCTCTCTCTCTCTCTCTCTCTCTCTCACACACACACACACACACAGAGAGAGAAAGACACTTTCTCTATTAATCTATCTACACAAATATATACATATATATATATATATATATATATATATATATATATATATATATATATATACACATATATATATATATATATATATATATATATATATATATATATATATATATATATATATATATATATATATGTATGTATATATATGTATATATTATATATATCCTATTACTATACATACACATATCCAATATTTCAATCACACCTGTGAAGAATATTGTAATAAACAATTTTAAATACTACTGTTGAAAGTTTTAAAGAAAAATTCAGTGGAAAATGGAGCGAAATAACAATTACAAGAAGTTCAATCTTTGACCTTTATTCATTCTTCAAAATCATCATATAAATAAAACTCAAAAACAAAAAAAAAAACACAAACAAAATATCCACTAATTTCAATATTAGAAGAGTAAAAGAATAAACAACAAAAATATGATTAGGTATTCTGAATAACAGAACACTTCTGATTATGTTACACACACACACGCACACGCACACACACACACACACACACACGCACGCATACACACACACACCATATATACTCAGCTAGTGCTGTCTGCAGTTACTTTCAGTTTCATGCTTGCTTGGTTAATCAGAGAACCATGTTCATCTATAATGACTAACTTAGCCGTTGGTTAGTTGAACATTCATGAAGCAACAGAAAATAGCATCAACTGAATAAATGTTATTATACTCTACAGCTTGTATCGAGCACTTTTTGTCTAGTTCATTATCAATATGTTTGTGTGTATGTGTGTGTGATGTGTGTATGCATATAGTCCACAGATAAGATCCAAAGGTTCTCCATATAGAAGACACTTAGTAGTGATAAAAAAATTCAAGCTTAGGCTCCTATGACTTTACAGGGGATCATTCCACAAGGTAACGAAAGGCTATAAGAGGGATCAAGTTGAGCAGGTATAGAGGCAATTATGTAGATAAACAAATTATGTATGTATGTAAGGAATGTATGTAATGTATGTGTGTTGGTGTATATATGTGTGTGTATATATATATACACAAACAAACATACATACATACATACTTTACATACATACATAATTTGTTTATATATATATATATATATATATATATATATATATATATATATATATACATATATAAATATATATATATATATATATATATATATATATATATATATATATATATATATATATATATATATATATATTTAATATTTAAATAATTTTAAATAATTATTACCTTTGATGGTTTTTATTCCCATGCTGACCACTTGAGAGGATCAATATTTTAAATATCGATCTTATCCTTATTTATATAAATATATATATATATATATATATTTATATATATGTTTATATATATTCGCTATGATAGATCGCTGACCACTACACACATTTTTTTCTCTCCTTTTTTCTCTCCTTGTTGCTTTCCATGTTCCTTTCTGTAGAAGAGTGTAGGCTTGAAATATTAAAGACTTTCTCAATTCCCGAGCGTTATACTAATCCATCTATTTCTTTTCAACACCACCTGTCTTCGTCTGTTGCTTTTTTGTGAATTCTCCCTATATATATATATATCATCATCATCATCATCATCGTTTAACGTCCGCTTTCCATGCTAGCATGGGTTGGACAATTTGACTGAGGACTGGTGCAACCGGATGGCTACACCAGGCTCCAATCTAATTTGGCAGAGTTTCTACAGCTGGATGCCCTTCCTAACGCCAACCACTCAGAGAGTGTAGTGGGTGCTTTTACGTGTCACCCGCACGAAAACGGCCACGCTCAAAATGGTGTCTTTTATGTACCACCCGCACAAGAGCCAGTCCAGGGGCACTGGCAACGATCTCGCTCGAAAACCCTACAAGGCCAGTCAGGCGGTACTGGCAACAGTCACGCTCAGGATGGTACATCTTATGTGCCACCCGCACAAGAGCCAGTCCAGGGGCACTGGCTACGATCTCACTTGGCTTGCCGGGTCTTCTCATGCACAGCACATTTCCAAAGGTTTCGGTCAGTAGTCATCGCCTCGGTGAGGCCCAATGTTCGAAGGTCTTGCGTCACCACCTCAGCCCAGGTCTTCCTGGGCCTACCTCTTCCACGGGTTCCCTCAACTGTTAGGGAGTGGCACTTTTTCACGCAGCTATCCTCATTCATTCTCACCACATGTCCAAACCAGCGCAATCGTCTCTCTTGCACACCACTACTGACACTTCTTATGTTAAGGATAGGCATATTAAAAGGGGTGGGAAAACTCATTTGAATAAAATGAGTCCTTGACAGTGAAACGGTGGGGAACCACTGATTTATAGATTTATTTGCTTTGAGATCCACTGTTCCTAAAAAGATTTGTTTTATGTAATTTCTAAATATTTCTGCTGTCAATATATATATATATATATATATATATATATATATATATATATATATATATATATATATATATATATATACATATACAAAATTTTTCTAACTCAAATTTTTAATAGACTATATTCTCCAACTCGAATAGTAAAAGCAAGTTTATGTTAAACTTCATTTTTCAAGCAAGTTATAAAATTTCAGAGATCATCTATGCAATTAGGAGTGTTTAATAATCTAAAATATAAAAATACAAGAGGAATAACTCCAATAAAATCAGCTAATTGAAATATATTTGGAAAATATGTAGCAGATAGGAGTAAATCTTCTTCTAATATAATATGAGTATCTTGTTGGTTTTTCTTTTTTCTTTTAATATAAAAGAAAGCAGAATAAAAAAAAAATTTTATTGCCTTTTTTCTTTTCACTTTAGTAATTTTGTTCCAACAAAATGCAGAAATAAGCCGAAAATTTAACATAATCTTTAGCCTGAAAAATGTTTGCTGACTAGAAGGCAAATTGTCTGGTGAAAGAATGCTAGACAGGAATAAATAAATGAATAACTGATGAACAGTTTCAATGGCAAGACTGATTTAGTATTTTATCTCTCGAGGGCTAGTGAAAACAACAAAAATATACTTAGATAAAATGAGTGTTAACCCTATTGCTACTATATTTTTGTTGAAATGCATTACTATTTTTCTTCAATTAATTTTGAAAATGATGACAAATTTAGCATAATAACTTTGTCATGGTTAAGTTGATGTTTGGAACATAAATTAACATGAAATTTTAATAGGTTTTAATTTAGAACATTTTAAAGCATGAACTTTGTGTTATAAAATCAGAGGCTCCTTCAGATAGGTTGGTATTTATTAAAGGGGTTAAAATGGTAAATTGCAGCCAAGTAGCTAGTTGGCTGTCTTTGATTCATGGAGAGTCAATGAAATAGATGTTAAACAGCATTGTGTTATTTTTTGCTGTTTTTTTTTTTATACAAACAAAAAAATTCCAATAACAATAAAGAATTCTGTCATAAATATGATAAAAAGGTGCAAATCTTAAAACTAAAAGAAAGTTATTTTCAATTTCAATCAATACTTAATGTATCTGATGCAAGGATGATTTCAAAAATAATAATAGTAAATTGCTAAATCTATAATAAAACATGAAAAACGTATTTAAATAGAAGCATAGGTTAAGATGATTCTACAAGTCCAAACATTTCTAACACCAACCGTTTGACTTAGGAATGGAATGACACAACAATATGCTAGTGGCAAGGCTGTGATCTTCTGATCAATAGTTGAACACAGTAATCACTCAATCACAATATCTTCTTAACTCTTACAAAAGCACTTTTACTGCTATGACTTTATTTGAATGTCAATACTGTATCGTTTTTTGTTTTTTTTATATTTTTCTTTTTCTCTTAACCTACATTATTTTCAATATTCAATAAAATAATATTACCTTGTTTGCTGTGCGAGGGTTACAAGCTTTTGGATCAACCTGTCAATAAAATAAAAGGAGAGAATGATAATAAGAAAGAAAAGAAAAATTATAAAATCGAAAATGATTTTTAAAAGCAAAATTTTCTTTGTTGGTTCACAAAAGTAACTCATAGTACAACAAAAGAAGCTTTTGTCTGTTGCAGCCTTTGCTAGGAAAAAATCTACTGACTCTAATCTAATAGCTATTATAATGTCTACTATTCCAGTTTTTATATACAATTTACATTGTGAACATTGCTGCCTTCTGGGCCTAAGAGAAAATAAAAATGGTTAGAATCAGGAACTGAATAAAGTCAAAATATTAAGACTGCGTTCAACATATATTGACAGATTCAATACTTGAATGCATCATATTGTATTGTGGTGGGTAACTGGATGTATTAGATGTATTGGATTTTACAAAACACAGATATACCTTGTTCCAGGTGACCCCTAAATAAGTAGAAGAACCTCAGGCCTATGTCCCATCTGGATTATACAAACAATCATTCTCATTTTCAACCAAGGCCATCTAGTAAGTTTCTTAAAGGAAAAGAAAAGCTTCAACATCCAACTAAGGAATTAGTACTGTGTTTCTTATGTGGGGTTGGCACTCCCTTGAAAGGAGGTAAGCTTGTGAAGATTGAAAAAGGAACAGGCAAATTATCAAATTTAATAAATTTCTAATTTTGGTACAAAGCCAACAATTTTCTGGGAAGGGAACTGGTCAATTACACCGACCCCCAGTGCTCCACTAGTACTTATTTTATTGAATCCAAATGGATGAAAGACAAAGTCAACCCCAGCAGTCATTTTGAATTCAGAACATGCATGTGCTGGAGGAAATGCTACAAAACATTTTATCTGATTCTACCAGCTCACTGCCTTTACTGTTTTGTTAGCATTCAGTTTACTCTATCAAATGTCATTGCTTATTAAGTCACTTTGCTTTACTTGTAGCTCCATGATTTCTATGATTTGATTGCTTATTTCTTATATGGCATGAATAGGTGTGAGAGTCTGAATCTGGTCAGTTTGTACATAAAACAGGTCGAATATTTGGGCCAGATATGGCCAGTTTAAATGCTAAAGAACTGAACTTTTAAATTTGACCAAAACCAGAGTGAAGGAGGAATTATATTATATTTTATCTTCTTATTAATACTAAGGAAGAGCAGGGGGACAGAAATTTCACAAACATTTTGGTAAAGTAAGACTTAGTATTTCTCAGTTTAAGAACTACTGAGTTTAGTACATATAATTAACATGATGTATCTTAAAGATTTACTTGAATATACAATTGCAAGCAAATTTAATGTGTCCTGGCCACTGTATTATATTTATAGCAAAGGGATATCATATATTTAGGAATGCCTAATTAAAACTTCACAGGTGAGCAGCAGTGACTCTAAGAAAGCATATCCAAATATGAAGAGATTTTCAGTAACAACAACACAATGGTGACATATCTAAATTAACTGAAACAGCTTACTCAACTGAACATAGAGCAAAAAAAAACTATCAGATAAAAAATCACGCTTGATTACTATCTAATTCATTTTTAAGGTTGTTATATTAATTAGGAGCATTAATTACTTTCTAATTAATGAGAAAAAAAAATCATTTTAATATACACTTTTTTGCTCTCAGATTTATTTCATTCACTGGATTGTAAGCAGCCATACTGGTACACCACCTTGAAGGGTTGTAGTCACTCATGGCAACTTCAGGTCTTATTTCTTTAAGTCTAGTACTTATTTTAGGGATCTCTTTAACATCCACCACTATGATAAGAATATTAACACAAACGCCAGTTCATTTTTCAAAAGAATGTTAATACAAAAACAAATATACAGAGAAACACACACACACACACACACACACACACACACACAAACACACACACATACACACACACACATGTGCATGCACACATACACAGTATGCCTCCACACAATTTCTGTCTACCAATCTCACTCAAAATGTATTGGTTAGTTTGAGGTTAGAGCAGATGACATTCACCCAAGGTTCCACACCAGTGTTCCTCAACCATTTTTTAAAGTATAGATCCCTTTGATTCCTATTCTACTCTACTGGACCCTAATGAACATTTGATGCTTTAAAAAATCCTATTATCATCATCATCATTCAACGTCCATTGTCCATGCTGACATGGGCTCGATGGTTTGACCACAGCTGGCAAACTGGGGAGTTGCACAAGACTCCAGTTTGATTTGGCATGGTTTCTATGGCTGGATGCCCATAAACACAAGCCACTACAGAGTGTACTAACACCAACCACTTTACAGAGTATGCTCTAACACCAACCACTTTAAGAACTGTATAAAAAAAATTGTTAATATATTTTGTATAATGTAGAAGTACAAGCAATTTATTGCTCATAAATTTTAACAGCAAAATTTTATATGGACCTGCAAGAACTATATGGACCCTAATTGAGATCCACTGTCCAACACAGTGGAGTTGAAATCAAGGCCACATGGTTGCAAATGAATTTCTAAACCGCACGGCCATTCTTGCACCTGCATACTAAAGTTTTAACAACAAATTAAGAAATCTATTACTGAAATTACCTATGAAATAGAGAAGTGTTTTGTCTTGTTATCTAAAAATTAGTCGCTTTCAATAAAAGTTTCAGACAAAAAGAGAGCAAAACTAATCGAATAGAAAAACAAATACCATTTTACCAATTAGATTACAGAAAACTAATTCAAATTTTAGTGGATGATCAAAAGTTTATCAACTAAATTCCTAATTTATATATAAACTTTATATATAATTTGTATACAAAATTTAAAATACCCCAGTTGTTTTACAATAGTGAGAATGAATACTTTAGAGGTGGTTCAAACTGCTAGAAATTATAGCCAAAGGTTTCTATAAATCGTGCCCTTAAAAATAAATCATGTCTTAGAAAAGGAATATACAAGGGAGTGTTGAAAAGTTCCTGGCTTTTGGTAAAAGAAAATACAGGAGAATCAGTTAATTATGATTTTGTTTAACATGTTCCCCTCTGAGATTCACACACTTATTGCAGCAGTCCTTCAGTTCTTCTAAACCTTGTAAAAGAACTTGGAAGGTTGGGCCTCTAACCAGGCCAATCACACAATACCTTTAAAGCCAGGAACTTTCCAGCACCTCTTTGTATTAGATAATGTAGTACTACATATACTATAACTGGGAAAAGGTTGAGTGGTTGTGGCCAGAATGGACTGCCAGAATTTACAGAATTAGCCTCATTCTGAACAGCATCAACACTTTAACCAGAGCAGTTTCTCTTGGAAATTTATATGATCACACGTTTCAAAGAAAACCACTTTTAAAAGTAAAACATTTGTTGTTCACCCCCACCCCCCACCCCAATTACCTATTGTTAATTACCAAATAACCTTTTGTTTATCATAATGATGGTATCTCTGAATTATTCAATTGCTAAACATTTCTTCTTTTGAATACCAAAAAATATATTTCCTTCATAGAAGCGTGTTGTGTAACGCTGGAACAATGCAAGAAGGAAAAAGCTACAAAAGGAAAAAGAAAGCAAATCAAAGCTGCAGTTTTACCTTGTATTTCCATATTTTGGGGTGAAGACCCCTTCTTCGGGACATTTAAAACTGCTTTTCCCAAATGTCCTGAAGAATGGGTCATAACCCCATAATATAAACTGCAACTTTATTCTGTTTTTTTTTTCTTTTGTAATTTACCTTGTATCCTCTCGCATTGTTCTGGCCTCACACATACCACACAATACTTCACCAAAACCACTTCATTTTAATATTTCATTTATATTCGCTTCCAGGATGCTTTGCAACCACTTCCTTTGCTGTGGAAGCCAGAACATGTTTCAAGTTATCTTTGAATTTTGCCAGGAAACAATTTCAATTATCCACTCCTATTTCTTTCACAATGAATATTTGATTCATCTTTAAATGTCTTCATAAAATATTCTGATACCAGTAACAAATCGTCCATCAACTTAAAATCTTCAGCAGATCAATCATTCTTTAATATACTGTCACTGTTTAATTGCCAAGTAAGACCTGTTTGAACAGACTATACTGACCTTGACCAACCAGTCATTTTCTTTTTAGGTAGTGCAGCTTGGACAACATTATCCAATTTAAGACAGTGATTTGAAGGAAATTTAGCAGTTATTTCTAGTGAATCAAGAGACCACACAAAAATTTCTTCATTAGATAGCTTATTCGAATTTAAAGCATACAGCAAATTAATCAACTAATTTCCTTTATACTACAGATGTGTGTGTGTGTGCATGTGTGTGTATCTTACAAACATGTATATCATACAAATTCTTTATTTAACCAACCCTATTTTCTTGTCATATATAAAAATATATACATGTCACCAATGCATAAACATATGTGTATAGACACACACAAGGTATCTCTTCATGTGCCAACAAACAGATGGTACATGCATACAAATGCACATTTTATTCTGCTATAAATACCCAGAGAATTTCTCTTTCAATAGTTAGTTCCAGCCTCTCTACCTGACAGGATCAGTTCAACTATTTTGACTGTTGCCTAACCAAGTTGCCAAAATGATTCAAGTTAGCTTCGACCAAAACCCAAACTATAAGCAATAAAAAATATATTACAAATGAAAGCATTCTTTGTAAAGAATTTTACCAATATCATAAACTCATTCAGTTAAATTTTTCAACTTAGTCTTTGAGAACTTCGTCAATGACATTTTAAATATCAACTTTCAAATTCAACAATTTAATTTTGACTTTATTAAGAACTTAACAAGCTCAAATCCAGTCTTAGTATGACAGTCAGGATCTTGGAGACAAATTTTACAAGGTGGAGTAAGACTGAGGTAGTTCCCTTCAAAATTCAAAAGCACTTGAGAATTATTTATTTATCTATTTATTTATTTATTTATTTATTTATTGAGAAGAGGAGCTCATCAGATATTTGAGGACTCCTCTTTGGTTCTTATGAATCTGGACCAATGTATTGGCTAAACCCCAATTTTAAAAACTCTGATGATCATCATACCTTTGTAATAATTGTTCTGTCAATAAAATATTTTTATTATTGGTAAACCAGTTATTTTACTCTATGTGACTTACCAACAGAACTCTATCTAAAACTGTCCTCAAATAACATTTCCATCAGCTAATTCATAATTTACATAGACAAAAGATTTCTAAACCAAGTATAAGCTGAATTCTAAACCACTCAAAGTTATGATTTCAGAATATGGTGTTAAGCAAACATCCTTTGTAAAGATTCTCAGTTTAAGGAAAATTGAATGACTGTAATTGTGATGCATATGCCCAACTGATATATTTAAGCTTAGATTCATACTCGGTTAAAAGATCAATCTTTTGATGCTGTTTGTTCTTGGGAGACCATAACTGAGATGTCAAGAAACCTATAACTGGAAGACAAGAGTTGTAATACATTCTCTTTTGAGAAAACATAATTGAGACAGACTCTATTAAGATGGTAGTAAACAAAGGAAGAAAACATTTAAGTATAAATCTGACTTTGTCTTTCTTCCCCCACCCTCCTTCTCATAAATACTGATCAGATGTATAAAATAGTAAAAGCAAATTACTTTATATTTAATAAAACAGTAATCTGAACCAGTAAAAATTATGACTTTTTATTTGGTTTTAATGTCTAGAATGGACCAAAACTTGCAATGAATTATTGACCAAGTATTCCATATTCTATAATCAAAACTTGTTATGTATCTTTCCAATATCTATTCTGTACAGATACTAGATAAACACTGAAATTATTTCTACGATATAATTGGATAGGTTCCATCGAACAGAAAGATCAAAAGTGTTAATGTTTTTATGGAAGACTGAAGGAAAATAAAAAAAAACAATTGAGAAACTAAAGATAAAGAAAAAAAAAACTCATCGACTGGAGAGACTAAAAACAATCAACACAAGAGGAATAAAAAATGTAAATAAAATAACTTGGCTAAGTATTCACAATTGAGAAATATAATGATTACTAATTATCACTAATATAAAAAAAGAAAGTAAACATTGAAAATAAATTTTGTTAAGAATGTTGAACTAGTAAAACAAACATACTCCAAGAAAAGAACACTTGGCATTTGTTTTGTTTTGTCTTTTTTGTGGCTTCATTGTTTTAGTTTTATTTTGTTTGTTTGTCTCTTTAATAAACAATTAAGTAAAAGGTTTAAAATTACCTCACTTTTAAGAAACAATAAAATCTTGAAGATAATTAAAACAACAACGTCGGCAACTATAAGATAAAAAAAAAATTAGTTGTTCCATAACAATGTAGATGAAAACACACGGCTCTGTTGTTGACACAGGGCTAAATTAATCATACCAAATTGATAAGAGCAATGAGTAGATTAGTTTCTGTCAATAACAACGGAGAACAGCTGCGGTTTTCACTCCACTAACAGTACCGTCTCTTTCTTTGGTTCACAACATTTGGCAAGTCGAAGTTATAAAGTGCAACATTTGTGTGCTTACATTAGGCTATGATGACCCAGCAGGAAAAGAAGACAAGATAAACATTCTTGATGTTCATATGAGAAAGGAAAACAACAAGGAAAATAACTGCATTCAATATATTTTCTGTTGCAAAGCTTCAGCAGCAGGAAATGTACTTTGACTACACAGCTTCCACATCGCAATTTTTTACTGTTTACATCCATCTCATCCATGTTAACTGTAGGTGGTAATGATATGTTTTTTTGCAAATTTCTACATATGGCATGCATAGACCTTCACAATACAACAACACATTGAGATGTTTGAAATGTATATGCTCTTGTAGTGAAATTAATCTTGCAGGGTGGTGTATATCTCAAAGTTTTCAACAAAAAAATATATATATATATGGATACATAAAAATAAAAAGCATGGGCATCAGAACAACTGCAATTTCTGACTTTATTAGTCTTTTGTCAAGCTCTGCTTAACCTTCTGCTGTCCTGAAATTGCTGCAGTATATAGTTACAGAGAAAATGCTACTCAGCTTACAAATGAATTAACTGACAGCTATCAAACTTATACTAATATGCAAATTAGCCTACTGGTTTATTTATTTATTTATTTTCATTTACTTATTTTTTCATGTGGCATTTGCCGTAAAGGCAATTTCCCCGTATACTGGTTTTTTTTTTTTTACTCTTTTACTTGTTTCAGTCTTTTGATTGTGGCCATGCTGGAGCACCACCTTTAGTCGAGCAACTCGACCCCAGGACTTATTCTTTGGAAGCCTAGTACTTATTCTATCGGTCTCTTTCGCCGAACCGCTAAGTTACGTGGATGTAAACACACCAGCATCGGTTGTCAAGTGACGTTGGGGGGGGGGGGGGGCAAACACAGACACACAAACACAAACACACACACACACACACACACACACACACACACACATATATATATATATACGATGGGTTTCTTTCAGTTTCCGTCTACGAAATCCACTCACAAGGCTTTGGTCGGCCCGAGGCTATAGTAGAAGACACTTGCCCAAGATGCCACGCAGTGGGACTGAACCCAAGACCATGTGGTTGGTAAGCAAGCTACTTACCACACAGCCACTCCTACGCCTATCATAACAATAAATGGATATATTTTTTTTTTTACCGTAATTCCTTACCTGCTGTTAATTCTAAAAGTAGAACTTTTTGTAGACTAAGCCAAAACTAAATACAGGAGTACAATATAAGATTTGTTCAATAATGTAAATGTGTAAATGGCATCAAGAAACTAAAAAAGACTTATCAGGACTTGCTCCTTCCACACCAAAGATGCTACTCTTTTGCAAATAAAACAATCATATAATCTATTACATATTCATAAAACCAGCTTGAACTGTAGCAGCGTATGGAATGATATGTGCTAACCAATTAAACAATAAAAAACCTACAGTAGATTTGACCTCTTCCTAAACTCATTCCGATTTCCTTCACATTCTCTTCAACAAACTGCATCACCAATTCTTGGTTTTTATCTTTTACTTGTTTCAGTTATTAGACTGTGACCATGCTGGGGCACCACCTTGAAGAATTTCTAATTGAATAAGTTGATCTCATGAATTTTTGTTTTCAAACTTGGTATTTATTTTATCAGTCTCTTTCGCTGAGCTGCTAAAGTTACAGGAATGTAAACACACCAACACCAGCTGTCAAGTGGTGGCGGGGTACAAACAAAAGTACAACGACACACACACACACACACACACACATATATATATATGCGACAGGCATCTTTCAGTTTCCATCTCCCAAATTGACTCATGAGGCTTTGATCAGCCATAGGCTATGATAGAAGACATTTGCCCGAGGTGCCATGCAGTGGGGTTGAACCTAGAGCCATGTAATTGAGAAGCAAGCTTCTTAGCACACAGCCACATCACACTTTTTCCACTCTAACACACTTACCTACTCACCCACCCATTTTGTTCCACCGTTCCTATTTTCTCTTTTATTTTCTCTATGTACTTCAAAGATACTCTCACCATTTTCCTCTTTCTCTGTATCTCTCTTTTTCTCTTTCTCTCCCTCTCTCTCCAGCAGGGAAAAACCATGTATTCACCTTTCTGGCAAGACACTTCTTCCAGTTCCTCTATTAGATTTTTCAGTAGCTGACATTAGGAGGGTTATCAAGCAGTAGAAACCATGCAAAGTAGGTATTAAAAATCAGCGCAGTCGTCTAGCTCATTAATTACGGTCAGACTAATGGAAAAAGGAATCTTAAACAATGATGATTATAGTGACAATGATGATAAAGATGACAATGATGATAGACAATCACTCACTCATTTAGTTCCTACATGTGGTTAGTGACTTAGCAATCTAACCTTAATGCTATAGTATATCATTGATGTTACTAATACACCAGTAAGGTTGGTCTAGCCAATGACATACTATATATATATATACTTCACAGCTTGAAAACAAAGAAATTTATTTTCTTACGAATAGGAAATTGCTTTTATCACCTCTCCCATATCTTAATAGCCAGTTATTGATGAGTTGTTATTTAATAATACTATTATACATTTACCTTCTCATTAAGGCAAAATGAAAATTGCTTCTGTTATTATCAGTTTGTAAAATAAAGTCCAAGAACAGGAGTTCACATAATCAACTGTCCCTTACATCTCAATTTGAGGTCTTGTGCTTATGCAAGAAATTACTGATATTAATATCATTATTATCATAAAGGCAGTGAGCTGGCAGAATCATTAGCATACTGGGTGAAATGCTTAGTGGTATTTCGTCCGTCTTTACATTCTGAGTTCAAAATCTACCAGGGTAGAATTTGCCTTTCATCTTTTTGGGGGTCAATAAATTAAGCACCAGTGAAACACAGGGGTCAATGCAATTGCCTAGTCCCCTCCCCCCAAAATTTGAAGGCCTTGTGCCTTTAGTAGAAAGGATTATTATTATTATTATTATTCAGTAGTTTTATTTTTATCACGTGCTTTCATTGCACTACCAAGGAAAGCTCTGTGTGCTTTGGGTATGTGCTGTGGTTTGCTGTGATGCTCTTATTTTTACTGTATTGAAAGTGTTTTATGTAAAATGTGTGCAGCGCCTAGTAGTGCTATTTTCTGTATGTTATATATACTTGTTAGCCCTGGTGTTTTTGTTATTTATATGTCTGAATATTTTTTTTTTATCATACTTAATGCACCTACTATTACCTCTATTTCCAGATCTTTTTTTTTTATTATTATTATTATTATTATTATTATTATTATTATTATTATTATTGTCGTTGTTGTTGTTGTTGTTGTTGTTATTGTTATCGTTATTGTTATTATTGTTGTTATTATTATTATTATTATTATTATTATTATTATTATTATGATGATGATGATGATGATGATGATGATGATGATGATGAACTAGCAGAATCATTAACATGTCAGGCAAAATTCTTAGCGGCATTTCATCTTTCTTTATGTTCTGAGTTCAAATTCCACCATTGTCAACATTGCCTTTCATCCTTTCAGGGTCGATAAAATAAGTATCGGTTGATAGCTGGGGTTAATGTAATCAACTCAACCCCTCTCCGAAATTGCTGGCCTTGTTCCAAAATTTGAAATCATAATTATTATTATTATTATTGTTATTATTATTATTGTTATTAAGGTGGTGAGCTGGCAGAACCATTAGCACACCAGACAAAATGCTTAGTAGCATTTTGTCTGTCTTTACATTCTGAGTTCAAATTCTGCTGAGGTCAACTTTGCCTTTCATTTTTTTGGGGTCGATAAAATAAATACCAGTTGGGCTCTGAAGGTCAATATAATTGATTTACTCTGCCCTAATGCCAAAATTTGAAGTCATTATTATTATTATGAGAGAAAGCTGACAGAACCAGTTTTTTTTTTTGTTTTGTTTTTTTTATTGGAGAAAAATGCTTAGCAGCATTTCACACACCTTTATATTTTGAGTTCAAATTTGTCTTTCATCCTTTCAGGGTTGATGAAATTATACCATTTGATCACTGGAGTCAATATAATCAAGTGGCCCTATCACCCTGCATTTCAGGCCTTGTGCCTACAGCAGAAAGGGTTATCATTATTGTACAAACATGGCAAGCTGGCAGAATCATTAGCAAGCCAAGTGGCATTTGGCATTTCTTCCAGCTTTATGCCATTCATCTTTTCAGGATCAACAAAATATGTATTAGTTGAGAACCAGGGATGATGTTAAGAATGAACTCATTTTGCTCTGACTTCATATTACACCCAGGTCGACTATGCCAGTCATCCTACCTAGGGTCGAGAAAAGAAATACCAGTCAAATATCAGTATGGAGACTGATTTAATTGATGTTATCAAACTGCAAACATTTGTTGAGGTCTTGCACCAAAGTCAGAAATCATTGTTTGTTTCAGACAGCTATTGGCAATATAATATTGTGATACTTTTTCTATTCAACCAAGAAACATTGTAAACCAATAATCTCTAAGAGGTCTCAAGATGTTTATCTTAAACTTTCACATTCACACACACTCTCTTTCTCTTGTTCACTCCCTCTTTTACTCTTGTTCTCCTCCTCTCTCTCAACCTCTCCAACCACCAGCAATAATCTTACAAACAAACAGTTGAATAGCTATTCCACAATTTTTTTTAAACTTATATCTAATTAATGAGTTATCGTTTTTTTTTTTCCTTCTTCTTTTCCATTCATGTCTTCTTTAACCATTTCCAGTTCCTACCACTCCTGCCACCACTCAACTTTCCTTTTATTCCTTCGCCAAAGTCACGAAGCGTTTAATACTCTCTCCCTTAATTGTTGTTCTTTTGGTTTATAACTGAGCTGCTTCTTGTTTTCTGTGTCTGTTTGTTTTGTTTGTTTGTTTGTTTGTGCATTCAATACCACCTGGTTATCATTTCTTTCATTTTCATGTCTTTTGTCTTCTGTCTGCCTGTAAGCCATTCTTTTCCGATATCCACATATTCTTCACTTTTCATTCCTTATGTTGAAATCTCACCAAGATCAACTTCGTCTTTTAGACCATTGGAGTCAATATAAAAAAAAAGAACAAAAGGTTTCAAACTGATGCTGGAGTTGATTTCATCTCTTTCCTATATATGTGTGATCTCATACCAAAGTTAAAAATCACCGAGTTCAAAACTTACCAAAACCAACTTTGCCTCTTATCCTCTCAGGGTTCTTTGGAATCTATGTAATGAACTATTGCCTTATCCCACAAAACATTTCTAGCTGACACAAGTCCCCAATTTGAAATTCGATATCAGGTTCTAAGAGATGCTTTAGACCATGTAGAGGTGGCAGTGGCTGTTACGGTGTGTGGATCACTGTAGGTGTCTTTGATATGAGCATCCAATTCTTCCTTCATACACGATAAAGTGCCACTCTTCATTTCAGTGAACAGCTTCTTAGTAAACCCGTACGGGTCCTTCAGAAATTTTTGAATGACTGATTGGCATATAATCACTCATTAACATGCTCCAGCCTTTAGTCAACAAGCAAACTGTTTCCTCTCTTTCTCATTACTGTTAAATCAATTATGACCTCAGTTTTTGTACCTGGTTGAACTTGTGCTATTCCTTCTCAAGCATTCCTGACTTATTAATTTCTCCTTCCCTCATCTTTTGTGTTGTGTCCAGCCAAACCTTGAGCCTGCACTAACCATTTTTCTCCATTTGAAGGTCAGCTGCCTCTGGAATTCTACATCTGCTCATGTCTTTCTTGAAGTGTCAACTTGCAACAGTTTAAACAGAACATTAATATCAGTCTCACCTTTCTCAAAGCATTTCTAAAGCATGCAGGCACTGCTTTTTCTCTCAGACATGGCCAACTACATAAGAAGGCCAGTAATGACTTGTCTGATTGAGGTTTGCTTAGGGCCCAATTAGGGTTGATAACAGAAAAAGGGGCATCCAGCTGTGGAAAGTGTACCTCAACAAATTCCATCCAACCCATGAAAGCATGAAAAAGAGGGCATTAAAATGATGATGACGATGATGATGATGATGATGATGATGATGATGACGATGATGATGATGATGATGATGATGATGATGATGATGATGATGATGATGATGACGACGATGATGATGATGAAAAGGAGAGGTTTGTTGTGAGCAGTATAATCAATTGAATTAATCTAAATACATTGTTGGTAGATAACCAAAAAAAAAAAAAAAATGAAATTGAAGTAAACGAAAAAGATTATGATGTAAGGAGGTGACTTATGCATAAATAGATAATATACAAAGTCAGACTATTGAAACACATGGTGAAAAAAATATCATGAAAATATGAAACATAAACAATATCAAAGAATGTGTACATTGAAAGTAAATACACCAAACGATAGGAACAGAAGAAGATCTAACACTTCAGGTTATAGTTATCTTCTTTATTAAAGTGAAGTAAAAGCACTAAGAGGTGTAGAAGAAAATGCTAACTTTATGGTGTCCATTTACATTGTAGGCTTAATATTCACTTTCTCAAAACACTATCAAGATTTGAGCTCAGTGAGACAAAAGTAAATACATAAACTGTCGATAGCTATCTTTTTTCTTATTTTAACTTCCTATCCATTCTGCTCGTTCCCCCACTTCAATAAAATAATTCCTTTCCCACTTTCAATCCTTACTTGTTCTGGTCCTCATATATTTATGGGTTTAAAATAATTGATTATCCAAGCTTGCGCGAGTGGAATGGGATTTTATCTAAGCATTTGTTGTCACAGCTGGATGCCCAACTAACTCAACCTCAACATATGAATTTGTGGGGGGCTGTTTTCCATCAGTCAGGTATACTGCAGCAAGTATAGTCGGTTATGTGCCTAGCTTAGGGCACTAAATCCATGTTTCTAAATTGTCTCATTCTCCAACAAATTCCACCACCTCACAACACACTGATTTTGCCATCTATTTTTGCATTTTATGAATTCTTCTGAACATAGTTCAGCAGAGCAGCATTGTTGTACTGCCTAAGAGACTGAATATATAACAGGAAGAGAACAAAAACGTTGGAATCTATGTAATAATAATAATAACAGCACAACAATAGTGACAACAAAACATTACAGAGAAAAGGAAAGCATAAAAATATAAAATAAAATTACCCAATTATCTGTCTTATAATTTGGTGTCAGAAAGGTTTCTAAAGTTACGCAGCATGGGTAGAGAAAAATTGTTTGAAATATGTAACCTAATAGAAAGAAATGATGGAAAACTCTCTGCATTTCTGACGTGTATGTTGGCAACAAACAGACTACTGAAAGAACGCAATTGTTGACAAATGTATATATGTATGTGTAAATAAATAAAGAGAATGAATTTGCGTCTAAACCAAATAACCATATAAATCATGTAATCATTTCAAAACAGCCAGTCAAGGTTAAGTCATATTCAGAGTTTACTATCGCTGGAACGTAACTAAGGAAAAAGAAGAAATTCAATTGGTTTATTAGAGACAACAAAGGTTATCATCGGTCTTCTGTTATTGTTCTGCATTTTGTTCCTTTACAACAGATGTGTTTATGTTGCTGTTATTTTAGCTATTGTCTTCGTAATCATTTCAAATCAATATAATTACATGTTATTTTTATGTATCATTATTTTTATTATTATTATGATTATTATTATTATTATCATTATTATCATCATCATCATCTTCATCATCATTCTTACTATCATTATTGTTGCATAGAAATCATTATTATTAAAGTGATAAAAGAACTCATCATTCTCCTCCTCCTCCTCCCCCCTCCCCCTCCTCCTCCTCCCCCCTCCTCCTCCGCCTCATCATCACCATAATCATCATTGTCGTCACTGTCATCATCAAAGCTATTATAATCATTATTACTATTAAAACAGTGAATTGGCAGAATCATTAGAGCATCAGTTAAACTGTCTTGTCTTATTTATCCGAGCTCTCAATGTTCTGTGTTCAAATCCCACCAATGTGAACTTTGTTTTTCGTTCTTTTAAGTTTGATAAAATAAAAGTACCGTTCGAGTACCAGCAATGATATAATCAACTGCTACCTCCTCCAAAAGGGAAGTAAATAAAATATAACATTACCAACATCACTATCATCATTTGCATTCTTTTACTTGTTTCAGTCATTTGACTGCGGCCATGCTGGAGCACCGCCTCTCGTCGAATCAAATCGACCCCAGGACTTATTCTTTGTAAGCCTAGTACTTATTCTATCAGTCTCTTTTGCTGAACTGCTAATTTTACGGGGACCTAAACACACCAGCATCGGTTGTAAAGCGATGTTTGGGGGGGGGGGACATACACACACACATACATATGTACATATATACGACAGGCATTTTTTAGTTTCCGTCTACCAAATCCACTCACAAGGCTTTGGTCGGCCCGAGGCTATAGTAGAAGACATTTGCTGAAGGTGCCACACAGTGGGACTGAACCCGGAACCATGTGGTTCGTAAGCAAGCTACTTACCACACAACCACTCCTGCACTTGTATGTGCATTTTCTATACTTAAATGTGTTCCATGAGTCAACACAGTGTAAGTCAATTCTTATTTCCTCTCTCCATGCCACTGACGGTATCCAAGGGAACGGTAAATGCCAATACATCTTGGCACCAGTGACATCGCAACTCATTTCTACAGCTGAGTGAACTGGAATAGCATGAAATAAAATGTCTTGCTCAAGAACACAACACACAGCCTGGTCAAGGAATCGAACTCACTACCCCATGATTGTGAGCCAACACTCTAACCACTGAGCCACGTGCTTTCACTACTTTTGATGGTACAGTGGTCCTATTCACATAAACCAGCTGCAACAATCTGTTATGAAAAGCATTCAAGAGGATTTTGAAGATGTGGAGTTTTATTTCCAGCAAGCAGAGATTTTGCCTTAAAAGAAGGATTGAATGAAGAAGTTCAGTAGAATACGCTTCTATATTCACTAAACCTCACACTGCTAGATTTATTATGAGGATACTTAAATGATTAATTTTTTGGTACAAAACTGGCAACAGTTGGTAAATTGAAGGGGGCTGTTGAACAAGAATGTATACACATACCAAGCAAGATGTTCCTTGATATTTGAAACTCCATTGCTTTGCGTTATCAGCAAAGATTACACCAGAACAGTCATCAGTTTGGAAACAGGTGTTTTATAAAAAAAATTTAATTCCGTCAGTAGATTCTATTAAATTTTGAAAAATGAAATCTATCTTAATAAACACTGACTTAATTTTGTAGGAGAGACATCCTCTCTTTCTCTCTCTCTCTCTCTCTCTCTCTCTCTATATATATATATATATATATATATATATATATATATATATATATATATATGATGGTAAATGTTTTTATTTTTCATTCCCTTTCGAAATTATCCCTAATTTGTGGTGTGGAGTTTTGACTGCTGCTTCTAGCAGGTTAGATGTCCATATTAGGACATCTCTGGTGTGTTTAAATGTACACTGTATTTTATATATATATATATATATATATAGTTTGGGTTCGTGCCAGGTAAAAGCACTACTGATGCCTTATTTCTAGTGAGACAGTTGCAGGAGAAATACCTAGCTAAGGATAAACCTCTGTACCTGGCTTTCGTTGACATGGAGAAAGCCTTTGACAGGGTCCCCCGATCCCTTATCTGGTGGTCAATGAGGAAACTTGGGATAGAAGAATGGTTAGTGAGAGCTGTGCGAGCCATGTACAGAGATGCTGCCAGTAAGGTGAGCGTTGGAAATGAGTACAGCAATGAATTCTGGGTAGAGGTAGGGGTCCACCAAGGTTCCGTCCTCAGCCCCCTCTTATTTATCATAGTCCTCCAGGCAATCACAGAGGAGTTCAAGACAGGTTGCCCCTCGGAGCTCCTCTATGCTGATGACCTTGCCCTAATTGCGGAGTCACTATCAGAACTAGAGGAGAAGTTTCAGGTGTGGAAGCAAGGTCTAGAATTGAAGGGCCTTAGAGTCAACCTAGCTAAAACCAAAATCCTAATAAGTAGGAAGGTAGATAAAACACAAACCCCTTCAGGTAGATGGCCCTGCTCAGTATGTAGAAAAGGAGTAGGTAGTAACTCTATAAGATGTACCCGGTGGAAGCTATGGACACATAAGAGGTGCAGCAACATCAAAGGCAGGTTAACTAGCAAGTTAGTTTTTGTTTGTGGCAGATGTTCAGGTGCAATAAAGACTGTAAACAAACAGGAAACAACTTCTATCTCATTCCAGGGTGAAAAACTAGAGGTAGTCGATAGCTTTCGCTATCTGGGCGACCAAGTTAGTAGTGGGGGTGGGTGCGCTGAAAGTGTAGCTGCTAGAATAAGAATAGCCTGGGCAAAGTTTAGAGAGCTCTTACCCCTGCTGGCGACAAAGGGACTCTCACTCAGAGTAAAAGGCAGACTGTATGACGCATGCGTACAAACAGCCATGCTACATGGCAGTGAAACATGGGCTGTAACTGCTGAGGACATACGTAAGCTCGCAAGGAATGAAGCCAGTATGCTCCGTTGGATGTGTAATGTCAATGTGAATACCCGTCAGAGTGTAAGTATCTTGAGAGAAAAGCTGAACATTAGAAGCATCAGTTGTGGCGTGCAAGAGAGACGATTGCGCTGGTATGGACATGTGGTGAGAATGGATGAGGATAGCTGCGTGATAAAGTGCCACACCCTAACAGTTGAGGGAACCCGTGGAAGAGGTAGGCCCAGGAAGACCTGGGCTGAGGTGGTGAGGCAAGACCTTCGTACATTGGGCCTCACCGAGGCGATGACTACTGACCGAGACCTTTGGAAATGTGCTGTGCGTGAGAAGACTCGGCAAGCCAAGTAAGATCGTTGCCAGTGCCCCTGGACTGGTTCTTGTGCGGGTGGCACATGAGATGCACCATTTTGAGCGTGGCCATTGCCAGTACCGCCTGACTGGCTCCCGTAGGATTTTCGAGCGAGATCGTTGCCAGTGCCCCTGGACTGGCTTGTGCGGGTGGCACTTAAAAGACACCATTTCGAGCGTGGCCGTTTTCGTGCGGGTGACACATAAAAGCACCCACTACACTCTCTGAGTGGTTGGTGTTAGGAAGGGCATCCAGCTGTAGAAACTCTGCCAAATCAGACTAGAGCCTGGTGTTGCCATCCGGTTTCACCAGTCCTCAGTCAAATCGTCCAACCCATGCTAGCATGGAAAGCGGACGTTAAACGATGATGATGATGATATATATATCTATGTATGTATGTATATATATAATATACACACACATATATATAACAATTACAAAGAATATGGAAACTGGTACATCTTCATAATCTTTCTTTCAGTTTGTACTAGTCTCTATATTATTTGTAATTGTTTTGGATTTGCAGATATTCATAATCCAATGAAGCAAACTCAGGATTTTCCCATCAGATGAATTACAGTGAGATTGCTTGCCCTAAGTAATCCTAAGTGCTTCTTACTACTTGATGAGGTTAGCCTAAACCTGGACTATACTTGAGTGCTTGTACAGTACCTTTCTGGATGATTTATTTCTATATACTAATTATATATATTAGATGGAAAAATACAAGCATGGAAAGTAATATTCTTAAGATTATAAATCTGGAAAAGTACAGAACAAGTTATTACACCTATAAAGGTAGAGGACAAGCTATGACTACTAGTAAAGTAAAGAATAAGAAACTTTTTACTTAAAATATTGCATCAAAGTGAATAGGTGCTTTACTGCCCCCCTTGAGGTCACAGATATTTTGATGTAACTTTTTTTCTACTGAACCAAATCTCAAATTATTTATGCCAAAGTGTAGCTGAGGAGGTGTCCTCCTTAAAACTGTTAACAGTTTGCAACTTAGTTGAGAACTGAATAAGTGGTGAAGCTTGGAAGCTGCTGTGATTGACAAAATGGTGGACTTAAGAATATATTCAATTCAACACTACCGTGGTTGAAGATATATATATACATATATATATATTTATATATATATATATATATATATATATATATATATATATATATCATCATCATCATCATCATCGTTTAACGTCCGCTTTCCATGCTAGCATGGGTTGGACGATTTGACTGAGGACTGGTGAAACCGGATGGCAACACCAGGCTCCAATCTAATTTGGCAGAGTTTCTACAGCTGGATGCCCTTCCTAACGCCAACCACTCAGAGAGTGTAGTGGGTGCTTTTACGTGTCACCCGCACGAAAATGGCCACGCTCGAAATGGTGTCTTTTATGTGCCACGCTCACAAGAGCCAGTCCAGGGGCACTGGCAACGATCTCGCTCGAAAACCCTACAAAGGCCAGTCAGGCGGTACTGGCAACGGTCACGCTCAAGATGGTACATCTTATGTGCCACCCGCACAAGAGCCAGTCCAGGGGCACTGGCAACGATCTCACTTGGCTTGTCGGGTCTTCTCACGCACAGCACATTTCCAAAGGTCTCGGTCAGTAGTCATCGCCTCGGCGAGGCCCAATGTTCGAAGGTCTTGCCTCACCACCTCAGCCAAGGTCTTCCTGGGCCTACCTCTTCCAAGGGTTCCCTCAACTGTTAGGGTGTGGCACTTTATCATGCAGCTATCCTCATTCATTCTCACCACATGTCCAAACCAGCGCAATCGTCTCTCTTGCACACCACAAGTGATGCTTCTTATGTTTAGTTTTATTTATATATATATATATATATATATATATATATATATATATATAAAAGAAATAATTAAGATTCAGTTGAAGTAGGCACTTAAGTTGAGGCACCAAGTCAGTCTGATATTATCCACACAGCTTGAAGTTAGGAGAATGAAATCAAAATAAGTAACAAGATGTCGAGTATTAGTGCAATACAACCGTTTCAAGTGGCTCCATTTAATTGAACAATGCAAGCATTACACCAATTTAAATGCAGCGCCATCTTCAGTTCCAAGAAATATGGATTTTCAACAGATGAGATATTTTAATATATTTTTTCTCAAATATTTTATCAGAGCTAGAGGATGAAAGAATTTCATGTTGCCACTATTGCAGCAAGAATAAGCTAAGAGAAGAACAACTACAATTTTGGAGTGGCATGGAAAACAGTGAAGGTGGGGGGTCATAGGATTCATTTCTAATTCTTAATCTACTTTCTTATCATCAACAAAAGATCTAAGGCTAGAAGACTGCATTTATTGAGAATAAAAAGCAAAGGTCACAGGTATTTTTTATTTTCCTTTAGGCCTTCATGAGCCCTAAGAGTCATAGAGCCAGAGATTAACCCTGTTTTTATGGCATATAAGTAACAACAATTACAACACTTCTCCTGAATGGGACACCGGACCATTACAAGATTAACTTCCCAGGATAAACTTACAACAGAGTGGATTTGAGCAATGTGAAATGAAGTGTTTTGCTCAAGAAAACAATGCACTGCCCAGTCTGGGAATTGAAACTATAATCCTACAGTCGTGAATGCAATACTTTAACCACTTAGCTACATGCCTTTACTTCATACTTCACTCTTCCATACTCCAGAGAAACTAAAAACAAAGGATTAGCCTTAATTGTGTTTGCATTGTACCTCTGCACAAAGTAATCGTATTTTCAAAGGCCCAGTTCCCTAGCAATAAATGGACATCAAAAGCATGCACGGTGCAATCCAGTTGTGAAACACATTAAAGACATCATATAATTAAGCAAAGTCCTGTTAGATTACATTGCTCCCATGGATCTGAAGAAAGCTGAGAAGAGAAACAATTTCACAATGTTTCACCCAAAAACAACGATTATACCTTTACCTGAAGTTAGAATAGCTAATTACCAATCTCTGGATGTTTCTGATTTGGGAGAGGAAAATAACATAAGGGAATCATCTATATGCCTTTCTTTTACACGTTTATATTTATAATGCTTTTGTATTCAATTTATTATGTGTTTCTTACTAAGATGCTTTTTGACTGGGTATCAGTTTTTATAGCTATATAGCTTTTTAATTGCCGGATACTCTACAGCGAAATAGAAGTGGAACATTTTTTTTTTTTTTGATTTTGATTTTTTATTTTTTTACAGGCGTAGGAGTGGCTGTGTGGTAAGTAGCTAGTTTACCAACCACATGGTCTTGGGTTCAGTCCCACTGCGTGGCATCTTGGGCAAGTGTCTTCTACTATAGCCTCGGGCCGACCAAAGCCTTGTGAGTGGATTTGGTAGACGGAAACTGAAAGAAGGCCGTCGTATATATGTATATATATATATGTATGTGTGTGTGTATGTTTGTATGTGTGTGTTTGTTCCTCCAACATCGCTTGACAACCGATGCTGGTGTGTTTATGTCCCCGTAACCTAGCGGTTCGGCAAAAGAGACCGATAGAATAAGTACTAGGCTTCTAAAGAATAAGTCCTAGGGTCGATTTGCTCGACTAAAAGGCGGTGCTCCAGCATGGCCACAGTCAAAAGACTGAAACAAGTAAAAGAGTAAAACAGTCAAGTAAATTGGAGCAATCAGGATTATTTGGACAGCTCAGGTGTGTAACACAATGGCTGCAGTAGTAGGGTTTGAACGTATGATCTTGTGATCAGTAGTCTATCATTTTAACCAAAGAGACGTTATATCTTGTTATATAGTTGCAGAAAATAAAACTTGAAAGAGAAAGCAAGAGAGAACAGCTACTCTGACATTGTTTATAGAGAGAGAGAGGTGGAGAGAGAAAGAGAGAGGTGGAGAGAGAGAGAGAGGTGGAGAGAGAGAGAGAGGTGGAGAGAGAGAGAGAGAGGTGGAGAGAGAGGTGGAAAGAGGTGGAGAGAGAGAGGTGGAGAGAGAGAGAGGTGGAGAGAGAGAGAGGTGGAGAGAGAGAGAGAGGTTGAGAGAGAGAGAGGTGGAGAGAGAGAGAGGTGGAGAGAGAGGTGGAGAGAGAGAGGTGGAGAGAGAGAGAGGTGGAGAGAGAGAGAGGTGGAGAGAGAGAGAGGTGGAGAGAGAGAGAGGTGGAGAGAGAGAGAGGTGGAGAGAGAGAGAGGTGGAGAGAGAGAGAGAGAGAGATTGGATGAACTTGAAATGAAGTGCTTAGAAATGAAAAGAATGGTTTTGAAACGTGTACAATATGAACAGACTCCACTAAAGGTACCAAATGTCTGTGTGGTTCCAGTGATGGTGGCGATGGTGATGCTGGTGTTATATATTTGAATCAAAAGATGCAGTCTTTGGCAATATGACAACACTTCCTTTTGTACATAGTTAGTAGCAAATACCATAGCATAGAAAGCGAAATATTAGTAAGATGTGGTGTCAATTCTCAGGTGTAGTTACTTCCACTAGAATCTCAAAAGGTATTAAATTTTTAATGACTCTCATTCATTCTTCTACGGAATTAGAAATATATCACCTTATTGGTAGAACAATCCTACTGCATTTTGCTTTGAAGTTTTTGCCAGTTTGCACATTTGGTGCTTTTACTTTTAACAATTTTATGAAACCAGGATGATTCTATTGATTTCTCACTTTATTTAAAATTTATGCAGAAGTAATATATAGATGCAGGCATGGCTGTGAGGTTAAGAACTTTGCTTCCATACCATGTGGTTTTGGGTTCTGTCCCACTGCGTGGCACCTTGGACAAGTGTGTTCTTCCGTAACCTTGGGCTAACCAAAGGCTTGTGGGTAGATTTGGTAAACAGAAATTAAAAGAAGCCCATCATATGCTGAACCTGCTAACTAATCCCTCAAAAGACTAACCTTTCCAAAAACTAAAATTAAACTAAGATCTGCTCAGATATACTCAGATGTCCAACAGTTTCACAAAGACACTCATTATCACCATTAATATCACTATAGTTATCTACTCAGCACTTTGTGTACTTAGATTATCCATACTCAATAAGAACATAAACACTTTTAAGTTGAGTGCCTTTTTTATATATTATTGTCATTATTATGATTATTATTATTATCATCATATTTATTATCATTGAGTGAGAGAGCAATGCATGCCTCAAAGTAACACTGGGGCACAAATATACGAAGCCCAATATACCCATTATGACTATCCATCTGACAAGAATGCAACAGGCACATGCATCACAACCATATGTGTGTGACACAGTGATCTTATGTCACGATAAACAGCACATAACCTTGCAGGTGGGACCCAGTTAGAATTCTCCTCAAGTTGAGTAGCCCATCCAGCACGAAATGTCCCTGAAAAAGGTTTGTTTAAGGATGTTGAATGAAACACTCATGTTTCCAGAGGTGAATTATTCAAACCCCAACACATGGCTATGATGTTCCCCCACTACTTCAGCTTCTGATCAGAGATGCACGTATCGTCAGCCACCAAGGGTCATGCTCAACTGGTTAATGTCAAGCAACTGACAAGCAGACCTATGGTATTGAGCAGAATATTTGCTGTAGCCCATCTTTTATACCAAAACAAAACAATGTACATAAAACTTGAAAGAGAAAGCAAGAGAGAACAGCTACTTTGACATTGTTTATATAGAGAGAGAGGTGGAGAGAAAGAGAGAGAAAGAGAGAGAAAGAGAGAGAGATAGAGAGAGAGAGAGAGAGAGAGAGAGAGAGAGAGAGAGAGACTGGATGAGCTTGAAATGAGTAAAACATATACATGATAACACTTCCAATCAGTTAAGACCAGAAGCTATGACAGCCACTGCCTGGTACTACATCAGGATATTTATTATTATCATTGTTATTCTTCTTCTTCTTCTTCTTATTATTATTATTATTATTATTATTGGCGGCAGCTGGCAGAATCATCATCATGCCAAGAAAGAGACTTAGCGACATTTCTTCTGATTTTACGTCCTGAGTTTCAAATTCTGCCAGGGATGAATCTGCTTTTCATCTTGTCAGGTTTGATATAAGTACCAGTTGAGCACCGGGGTCGATGTAATCAACTTCCCTCTACCCTAGAAATCACTGATATTGTGCCAAAATTTGAAACTATTATTATTATTATTACTACTATTCAGTAGTCTTATTTTTTATCATGTACTTTCACTGCACTACCAAGCGCAGCTCTGTGTGTAGTTTGTCGTGGCGCTTTTAATTTCACTGTTTTGAAAGTGCTTTACATAAGATGTGTGCGGTGCCTAGTAGTGCCATTCTCTGTATGTTATATATATTTGTAAGTCCTGATGTTTTGGTTATGTAGTTGTCTGAATATTTTTTAATCATACCTAATGCACCTATTATTATAGGGATCATTTCTGTTTTTAGGCTCCAATTTATCTTTATTATTATTATTATTATTATTATTTTATGTTTGACTTTTGTTTTGCATTTGTACAAGTTGGATCCAAGTCTCACCCAGAGACCGCAAGAGACAACAAGTTAGAAGTTCATGTAGGTGTTATGCCTAGGGTACCATATATTTGGATTTGTACAGTTTTGTTCAAGTGAATGTTTAAGAAACCATAAGAAAATTATGTGTTTGCTTTAAAATTTGAGATCACATAGACAGTATTTTACGTAGGATATGGGCAGTTCCCATGAGCACTATCTTTTGAACTTCAGCCATTTTGGAGTTATCAGCCCGTTTCGCTGTCATTCCCAGGGCACCTATGACAATAGGTATTGTTTTCGTCTTCAGATTCCACATTTTGCTAATTTCTATTTCAAGATCTTTATATTTGCTCAGTTTTTGGTAGGTCTTGACAGATACGTTTATATCGATTGGGACAGTCATATCAATGAGGAGGCATGATTTTTGTCTGAAGTCTTTCAGTATGATGTCTGGCCTATTTGCGTCTATCTTTCTGTCAGTCTGAATGGTGAAGTTCCAGAGGAGTGCGATGTGATCATTTTCAAGTATTGGGGGTGGTTTGTGTTCCCACCAGTTTTTATCATGGGGCAAGTCCAGGTTTTTGCATATTACCCAGTGAATATATTGTGCAGCTCTATCATGCCTGTTGAGATACTCTGTAGGCGCAAGCAGACTGCACATGGAGACAACATGATCGATGGTCTCATTTTGTTGTTGGCATATACGACATAATGGGGAGCTGCCATTCTTTAATATGTTGGCCTGGTAGTTCTTTGTAGGTAGGCATTGATCTTGGGCTGCTATGATAAACCCCTCTGTTTCTGATTTCAAACCAGAGGCCATTAACCATTGGTGGGTAAGGGCTTTGTCAATATCTGCATTATTCGCTCTCTTTGGGTATTTGCCATTGAGAGGTTTTCCATGCCATTTTTCAGTCATAATAGCTAAGGCAGCAATTTTAGCACGGGTTTTCAAGCGCTTAGCTTTTTCTGCAGGTGTTTCTAGTTCGTCTAATTCTTGAATTTGTTACAATTGGAATTCACTTAGATATTATTTATTATTATCATTATTATTATTATTATTATTATTATTATTATTATTATTATTATTATTATTATTATTCTGTAGTTTTATTTTTATAACGTGCTTTCACTTCACTACCGAGTGCAGCTCTGTGTGCCTTGGGTATGTGCTGTGGTTTGCTGTGATGCTCTTATGGTTACTGTATTGAAAGTGTTTTGCGTAGGATGTGTGCAGTGCCCAGTAGTGCAATTTTCTGTATGTTATATATATTTGTAAGTCCTGGTGTTTTTGTTATGTATTTGTCTGAATATTTTTTTATTATACCTAAGGCGCCTACTATGATAGAAATTGTTTCTGTTTTTAGATTCCACATTCATGTTACCTCTATTTTCAGGTCTTTGTATTTTGAAAGTTTCTCCATTTCTTTTAGGGAAACGTTGTCATCTGCTGGTATTGATACATCAATTAGAAAGCATTTTTTTTCCTTCATGATCTTTGACAACTACATCTGGTCTATTGGCCTTAATTTCTCTATCTGTATGTATTATTATTATTATTATTATTATTATTGAGTAAAAGAGCAGTGTATGCCAAAGTGATATTGTGATACAAATATATGGAGTCAAATATACCCATCATGACTACCTGTCTAACAAGAGTACACTAGGCACATGCATCATGACCATAACATGATCGTCTCATATCAAGATAAACAGCGCATGACCATGCAGGTGAAACCCAGTCAGAATTATTATTATTGTCGTTGGTGGTGTTGTTGTTATCAAGATAAATTTACTTCACTATAACTTCAAAATCTCAATCTCAAGGAGTAAAATGTATTTCCAACATTAGTAAATATTGCAAACAACTTCTGAAAAACAGCATGCTAGTGTCAATAATTCAGTGTGTGGATAATTCAAAGTTTCAATCAACAACAAAAGATTAACTGCAAACAAAAGATTAAAAGATTAACAGTATTAGCAATACTGAGTAAAATTAAGTGCTCTGTTGCAAACAAGGGACAGAAATTTGATAGCTGAGATATTGGAGTTGTATTCAGACAAATACACAGGTATATCAATTTGCTGAACAATCGTTTAAAAGATAATCTAAACATTATGGTGATTCTGATAACAGGCTCTATGGGGTAAGACTTATTTGCTCACAATGAGACAGGATTCGATGTCAATTCCTGAATTAATTTTAATTACCAGCCATATGTAAGCAAGACAAGTGAATATTTGAAAATCAAATGCTCAATAAAGAATGATAAATATTATATAGATGCATTTGGGAATTGAGAATATAAGGGAAAACCATTAACATTTCAATTATTTCAAATAGTTAAATTACTGCAATATTAATGATTCTGGGATGCAGGTAATAAGGGAACACTGAAATTTTCATATGTAACTGAATTCTTGGAGTACAACTGTATGCATATGCTTATCATTTTCAAGACAATTAGCTTTCCATCTTTAGAGTGGAGTACATTTGCAATAGTTACATCTACATGATATTTCAGCCAGTTTGTAGGAAATATGTAGGATACACAGAGATAATAATCCTTTCTACTAAAGGCACATGGCCTGAAATTTTAGGGGAGGGGATAAGATGATTACATTGACCCCAGTACTCAACTGGTACTTAATTTATCAACCCCCAAAAAGATGAAAAGCAAAGTCAACCTCGGCAGAATTTGAAATCAGAACATAATGACATATAGGCGTAGGAGTGGCTATATGTATCATCATCATCATCGTTTAACGTCCGCTTTCCATGCTAGCATGGGTTGGACGATTTGACTGAGGACTGGTGAAACCGGATGGCAACACCAGGCTCCAATCTAATTTGGCAGAGTTTCTACAGCTGGATGCCCTTCCTAACGCCAGAGCTTCAATGTAGGTTCCATTTACCAAATTCATTCACAAAACATTGGCCAACCTGGGTGCTATAGTAGAAAACACTTGCCCAAGGTGTCACACAATGGGACTGAACCAGAAATCACATGGTTGAAAAGCAAGCTTGTTTATTGTTTTTTCTAATCAACTCTGAAAGGATCGAAGGCAAAATTAACCCCACTGGGATTTGAATACAGAGTGAAAAAAAAAGTTAGGGCAATACACTAACCAACATTCTATCAGCTCCACTAACTTGTCACCTTACTAGTCATCATTACACATTATTACATCATTGTAACCATCAAGATGACGGAGAAGTAGAAACAGTAGATTGCTAGACTAAATGAAGATAAACAGCACCTGTTCTTCCTAAGATAAATGAAGTATAGGTTTGAAATGGACAGTAATTTATTCACAGATAAAAGTAACAAGTTTCCAATTACTCTATTCATATATAATAAATGGGCTTACAGAAAATGTATTATATCTATGAATGAAACTATGAAGCTGATAATGCGATGCATTTGTTATAGAAATACCATTATAAATAAGTTCTAGAATGAAAATTCATTTTCAGTGCTGCATGCGGAGTGGATTCAAAAATGTTACCAAAGTAAGAAAAAGAAGAGAAATCCCTATACATGGTGGAATATTAGATAATGCAGCTTGATGTCTTCATGAAATGTGGTGAATGATTAAAACATCATTTGCTAAACGAGGGCCGGCAATGTAAAAAGTATTCATGCCTGTGCCACATAAGAGCACTCATGGCAGTTCTGGTTTAGGATGAATGCTGCTGTAATTTAGCTCCAGGAGACATTGTCTCAAGCTGGCTATACAACATGATCTGTGTCCTTATATTTTCAAACAAGGGAATCTAACACCCCCACTCAGCTCAAAACAATAGCTGTGTATCACGATTTCCAGATTATTTCCTTTCATCAGCACAGAATAATTGTTCAGCTAGAGGTTAACTCTTTATTACTGGCACAAGGCCTAAACACAGAGAGGACATACACAGACATGCGAGAACAAAAAACACATGAAAAAATGAATGTGAAATCAATAAAATTACAATGCAAATGAGACAGCCATCTCGCTCCTGCTGCAAGATGAAACCATGAATTCCTTTTCCTGTAAACCTTTACCTTTTACATAACAATTTCTAGCCCTGCTCCAAGGCAAAACTGTGACTTCCCTTTTCGTTTCCACCTAACAATTTTAAACTTTTTAAACAAATGTTCATACAGGATTTACATTTTTCTTTTTCCTTTTTTTAAACTAAAAAGTTCAACCAAATGTTTTTCACAGTTTTCACAGTTTCTAATTAAATTACGACTTACCACTTCATCTTCTCCTTTTCATCCACATAATTCACCATCAAGGCATGAGGTTCAACATCTACCTCTGGCCTCAGTGGGTTCAGTCTCTCACAATGTCTTTCAATTTTACAATTTTTCAAGTTTGGAGTGTCCTATTTTACTATAAATTTTCTTTTTGCTTGTGTCTCTTTTTGTCTCTATATATTTCTGCAGTTTTTGTATAATGGTCATAGTGTCAGCAACGAATGTTAACATCATCACTGCTTCATTCAACCAGTGACAAGCATGGAATAGCACACACACACACACACACACACACAAACAGAGCAGGCTTCCCATAATACCTGTTTCCCAAATTACCTCCCAAGTTTTGGGTGGACCCATATAGTATAAGACACTTACCAAGGTGCTACAGTGGGATTGAACACAAAACTATATACTTCTTATATACATGAAATTATATCAAAACTTCTTAACCACACAGCTGTCTTTGTGTCTATGTAAATATTGCATATAAACACTCCAAAGCGTTGGTTAATAATCCAGAAAATTATTGCCTTATTAACAATAATGCATCTCAGGCATTCAGACATTTAAACAACTGCAATCATACAGTCAATAGAGAGCTTGGTATTATAGCAGTAATGGCTATAAGTCAAGATGACAAATGGTACATTGAAGATCAGACAAGTGCTTAATCAAGATACTAATAGATCTTCACCTTTCCAACAAGACAAACTATCATATTAGCTTCATTAAGAAAATTATGTAAAGAAACGGTTTAAACAGCCCCCCAAGTAATTGGTTTGCAAAGGGTACAATTTGGAATATAACAATGGAAAAGCAGGACAAAAAAAATTAATGAGATCAGCCGAAATACTACTGTATCTCAAATGAAGATAACGATGATAATAACGACAATAACAATGAAGATGATGGCAACAAGCACTTTCGTTTTAGTAACTTCTCCTAATTTCTTTCCTCACATTGGCACAAGGCCACAAATTCATATTGGATGGAAGTAGTCAATTGAATTAACTCCATTATATGAATTTATTGACCCCCAGGGATGAAGGTCAATAACAGCAGAACTTGAACACAAAAGAGGGAGACAGACAGATAAACAGAGATAGTGAAAGAGAGAAAGAAGAAGGGAATGAGAGAGAGAGAGAGAGAGAGAGAGAGAGAGAGAGATGAAACTAAATATCTTAAGTTATTTCAACAGATGCTCAACTGTTTGGGTAACACCACCACCCTTCACTAAAAGGAACGAGAGAGTAGAACTTCTTATGTTAGAAACAACATTTAATTTAATGAGATATGTAATTCAAGATATTAATCAAAGCAACAAGCTGCTGCTGTTGTTAGCATTATTTTTATTATTATTGTTATTTATTGTTATTATTAAAGATGGCAAGCTGATAGAATCGTTAACACGTCAGACGGAATGCTTAGTAGCATTTCTTCTTGCTGTTTACATTGGGTTCAATTCTGTCCAAATTGACTTTGTCCCGCCATCTTTTCAAGGCTAATAAATTAAGTACCACTTGAGCATTGGAATTAATGCCATCAACTAACCAACACCAGCTAAAATTATTGGCTTTGTACTGGAGGAGGAGGAGGAGAAGAAGCAGCAGCAGCAGCAACAACGGTCCCCTCCAAGCAAAACTTGGAGAGAGTACCAGCAAATATTTTATGAGGAATACCCTTCATTGAGTCATGGACGGCACATGAGTACTACGTGCCATTTTAAAAACAAAGGATGTGACAAAATAGCAAACCCAAATAGCAGGCAATACCTAGTCATAAGCTGTTTTTAGAGAACTTGGGAAAGAAAACATTATCAGAGCCACTAATGGCAATATTGCGCCCTGGTCAGCAGTGACCGTCATAGCACAATATGAGTAGGGGTCAGTGTAGATGTGACATTTGATAATATGTTGTCAGATGGGGTCACTATGGACATAAAAGTCCTCATGATCCTGCAAGATCATAAAACAATACCAGAACTATGTCCTGCAAAGAGTGTCAAGACGAAAACCTTAAAACTTAGACTCCGAGGTAGACAACACAGCTACAATAAATGTGCAAGGGAAATCTGTTTGAAGGCTTTCTATTCAGAAAATTTAAAGACAATAGACAGCAACAACAAATCAGGAAAGCTGTCAGTTCTATGGTGACAATTCATGAATCAGCAAATAAAACTGCCCTATCCTTATTAGCAGGAGTGAACCATTAGAGCCTACATCTCCTCTAAAAGCTACAACTGGCTAAGACACAGCAATTCATCTCCAGCACCACCAACAACAAAAAATAGTAAGCAATCCATGTACCATCTAGCAGTATCACTTCATTAACTTATGGGGACAAAGACAAAAATAATAACTATGTCTTGTCTTAACCCCTCTCCTGAAATTGCTGTCCTTGTGCCAAAATTTGAAACCATTATTATCATTATCATTATGATTATTGAAGGCAGCAGGCTGGCAGGACCGTTAGTACACCAGGCAAAATGCTTAGTGGTATTTCACCTGTTGCTACATTCTAAGTTCAAATTCCTCCAAGGTTGACTTTGCCTTTCATCCTTTTGGAATTGGTAAATTAAGTACCAGTGAAAACACTGGGTTCGATGTAATCGACTAGTCCCCTCCCCCAAATTTCAGGCCTTGTGCCTTTAGTAGAAAGGATAATTATTATTATTATTATTATTTTATGTTTGACTTTTGTTTTGCATTTGTACAAGTTGGATCCAAGTCTCACCCAGAGACCTCAAGAGACAAGTTAGAAGTTCATATAGGTGTTATGCCTAGGGTACCATATATTTGGATTTGTACATAGTGTTGTTATAGGGAATGTTTAAGAAACCATAAGAAAATTATGTTTGTTTTAAAATTTGAGATCACATAGACAGTATTTTACGTAGGATATGAGCAGTTTCCATGAGCACTACCTTTTGATAGCCATTTTGGGGTTTCCTGGTATCTGAGCTAGGTAGTAATCAGCCCGTTTCACTGTCATTCCCAGGGCACCTATGACAATAGGTATTGTTTTCGTCTTCAGATTCCACATTTTGCTAATTTCTATTTCAAGACCTTTATATTTGCTCAGTTTTTGGTAGGTCTTGACAGATACGTTTATATCGATTGGGACAGTCATATCAATGAGGAGGCATGATTTTTGTCTGAAGTCTTTCAGTATGATGTCTGGCCTATTTGCATCTATCTTTCTGTTAGTTTGAATGGTGAAATTCCAGAGGAGTGCGATGTGATCATTTTCAAGTACTGGGGGTGGTTTGTGTTCCCACCAGTTTTTATCATGGGGCAAGTCTAGGTTTTTGCATATTACCCAGTGAATATATTGTGCAGCTCTATCATGCCTGTTGAGATACTCTGTAGGCGCAAGCAGACTGCACATGGAGACAACATGATCGATGGTCTCATTTTGTTGTTGGCATATACAACATAATGGGGAGCTGCCGTTCTTTAATATGTTGGCCTGGTAGTTCTTTGTAGGTAGGCATTGATCTTGGGCTGCTATGATAAACCCCTTCTGTTTCTGATTATTATTATTATTATTATTATTATTATTATTATTTGATAAAATAAGTACCAGTTGAGTACTGGAGTCAGTGTTATTAGTTATCACCCTCCCCCAAATTTCAGGCCTGTGCCTATAGCAGAAAGCATTATTATTATTATTATTATTATTATTATTATTATTATTATTATTGCTACTGCTGCTGTATCTCCAAATTAATTTTAATACATTTCTACCAAATTCTGAGGCAAATATACTACTCCACTCACCTCCTGCAGACTTTCCCTAATTACAGTTAGTAATTGGAAAAGAAAATCAAATTTTCTTTCCACCAGAAGACAGAAGAAACACTGAGAAGTATCAGCTATTTCATAGGCACAAACACAAACAGAAACCCACAACAGAATGGATTTACTGAATTCATGAAGCTGGTTACTATAATGATAAAGGCAATGATAATAATCATATTTGCTATCACCATCATCATCATCACCATGACTAATGTGATTATAATGGTGATAATGTTTTATATATAATACTACTGTTTTCAATTAGTTGGTTACTAAGTTTGCCAAGTAGAATAGAAAAAGAAAAAAAATTCCAAAAATCAAAACACATCACAGCTACCTAGAGTCATTTATTCACTTCAGAATTTATTAACAGCATATTAGTAATGTCTAACACATTCTTTGAAATATATTACAAACTCTCTGCACACAGTGAAGAAAATAAACATCAGGGCTAATTTGTGGATCAAACACAGACATAAGCACATGACACAGCTTTCTACGTGATAAAACAGAGACGGAGTAATGAAGGAAGGCCAAAGCAAATAGTTACGTTAAAGCAATGATGAAATTTGCAGATAAACCAATATGCACATATTGTGTGTAAGAATGAGAGAGAGAAGAGGAAGAGGAGAGAGAGTGTGTGTGATGTGTGTGATGTGTGTGTGAAGTGTGTTTGTGTTGTGTGTGTGCTGCGTGTTGTGTGTGTAACAAATACATACAATCATGCACACAAATACTGACTAATGTACAACGATATACAAAAGTATAGAAGGAATGTGTAATATGCATATAGAAAGATATACACACAAACACATATGCACACATACACACAATTACACACAAACACATAGATAAATGTCTATAGTCACATAAACATTAATGCACATCTCTTTCACTCTGTGTGTGTGTATCCGTATATTCTTTACAAGGTGAATTTTAAACAGTTGACTCTGTTTAGATTCTAAGAGAATTTGATCTGTATACCGCACAAATTCTACTTCACCAAAGTACCAAATACTTTTATTTTGTTTCTGTACACCTTGCTCTTACGAACACATACAGAAACACATACACATGTATGTGTGTGTGTGTGTGTGTGTGTGTGTAAACATAATAATTTGTTGGCAACACATCATTAACTATAGTACTAAAACAGTATGTTTGTGGCCAAAACATAAATAAATTTACATGCAAGGCTATTAAATTATACAAACATAAAACAAAGTGCATATAATATATATAGCTTTGTGTGTGCATATCTCTCTCTCTCTCTCTATATATATATATATATATATATATATATATATATATATAGAGAGAGAGAGAGAGAGAGAGAGAGAGAGAGAGAGAGAGAGAGAGAGATAAACACATATTCATATATGTATACAGGAGGGAGGGGAGGAGGGAGGGGAGGGGGAGGGGAGGGGGAGGGGAGGGGAGGAGGGAGGGAGGGGAGGGGGAGGGGAGGGGAGGAGGGAGGGAGGGGAGGGGGAGGGGGAGGGGGAGGGGGGGGAGGGGGGGGGGGAGGGACATAATACAAACTCAATCTCATGGATGTATATGTCTGAAAGAAGAAAAGAAAAAACATAATAATAATAATAATAATAATCCTTTCTATTGGAGGCACAAGGCCTTAAATTTGTGGGGAGGGGGCTAGTTGAGTACATCGACCCCAATGTTTCATTGGGACTTGATTTATCAACACTGAAAGGAAGAAAGGCAAAGTCAGCCCCGGTGGAATTTGAACTCAAAACATAGGGACAAGTGAAATACTGCTAAGCATTTTATCCAGTGTGTTAATGATTCTGCCATCTCACTGCCTTCAACAACAACAACAACAACAACAACAATAACAATAATAATAATAATAATAATAATAATAATAATAATAATAATAATAATAATAATTATTATTATTATTATTTTTATTATTATTATTATAATAATGGTTTCAAATTTAGGCGCAAAAGAGCAGGAATCCAAGTGGAAAGAAGCATAAAAGACAGACCAGAGTCAAGAATAACAGAAAATGCATTCATGATTTCTTCTTCATAGGAAGCAAAGGGCTAAACAAGATTTCTCTATGGTGATTTCAAAGAAAAGCATCGTAATGAAAAGTGGTACCAGTAATATGTGGAAAATCTAAGAAAACAAATTCCTTGGTTTTCCTGAATAACCAAAACTAATAAGATTTCAAAACATATGAATTATACATCACACGTCATTTTTTTGTTTTATCTTGTTTTAAACAGTCTTCAGACTTTTAAGATTTGATCATTAATGATTCTGTGTTATATGTCATTACATCTAGTAATTATATATTTGGAATTTTTGGGTCTTATCGTAGGACAGACATATATTTTTGAATGATTAGTTTCTCATCCAAACATTCAAATACATAGTGTTTTTGTTCACTTTTTGCAATGAGTTGCTTTTTCTTTCTTTAAAAAAGAAATCTCTTACTTTCAGCAACACTAGTTTAAGTTAACGAAATGTTATTAATGATAGTGTTGAGAAATAAAAACAATAATCTATAATAATAACCTTATCTATCTCAAATCATTAACTTATTTCAGGAGAACAAATTTTTAAATGAGGATTTTTTTTTATAACACCTCCAATATTTTTATTCTACATTTTTTTCATTTTAAAAGAAATCCCTGAATTTAATGTTTTGAATATCAGCACTTAAAATCATGCATCTTTTTTTTTTTAATAAAGAAGAAATTAACAATATTATGTTAAACAATGATGATGACAATGATGACGATATATACAGTGTGTCTGTAAACATGATCAGGTTCCTGCACTACAGCAGAATTATCTGTGACTTTCTGGATAGGATATCTCTACAGTGATGGATAGAAAGGATGCATGGAAGGCATGGCCTCTGTGATCAAGCAATGTGTGTAGTGTTCTTGATACTGCTATTGAGCACCTAAAGGAGAGAAACAGTGGAAGCTGTTCAATCTGTTACACCTGATGCTCTTTGTTGTGTACAGCAAGAACTGGAGTATTGATTAGATGTGTAGATGGCAATAAATGGAAGCCACACCGAACTGCACCAAACTGTACATAAACTTTATTAGTTGGTCTCTTAGTCAATATGTATATACAATATGTAATATTGCAAGTTACGTCAATAAATAGCTTTGAAATCCCACCGTGACTTTACAGACTTTACACACACACACACACACACACACACACACACACACACACACACACACACACACACACACACACACATATGTGTGTGTGTGTGTGCGTGTGTGACACTTCTATCTTTTACTGGCTTCAATCATAAGATTGCTGGGGCACCACCTTGAAGAATTTTAGTTCAATAAATCAACTCCAGCAATTTTTTTATAAAGCCTGGTAATTATTTTATCAGTCTCTTTTGCTAAACTGCTAAGTTATGAGGACATAAACACACCAACACCTGTTGCTAAGCAGTGGTGCTGGGGTAAACATAAACACAAAGATGTATGCATACACACACACACACACACATACATATAGATATATTTGTATTCGAAGGTAGGAGGTTTATGCTATATGAAGCTGAAGATGAAGCTTTATGCTATATGTCATTCTAGCTGGAACTTCTTTGGAGTGCACTCTCTCATGTTGTCTACTATTCCGTTAGCCCTCCAGATTACTTTTAGGTTTCTCTTGGCATCCTCTTACCCTCTTTGACTTTTCTATTGTCTTTGACCACAACTCCATTGAGCCTAGTCTATTCTTATTGGTTTGTGTGCATCCCGTTATTTCCCTAGATTGGAGGCTCTCTTTCCTGCATCTGCCACCTCCTGAATATTCCATTATACTCCATGTAAAAGTGCTTGTGTGGTGCCACATAAAAGTGCTTGTGCAGCAACATGTAAAAGTGCCCGTGCAGTGCCACATAAACGCACCCAGTACACTCTGTAAAGTGGTTGGCATTTGGAAGGGTATCCAACTGTATAAACCATGTCAAATCAGACTGAAGTTTGGTGCAGCTCCCCAACTTGCCAGCTCTGGTCAAACCGTCCAACCCATGTCAAATTGTCCAACCCATGGATATTGAATGTTAAATGATGATGATGATGATGATAATGAGAATATTCCATATGCACAAGGTCAAGAAGTCAAGGAGAGGGGATAAGGTGATTACATCAACTCCAGTGCATAACTGGTACTTATTTTATCAACTCCAAAAGGATGAAAGGTAAATTCGACCTTCACAGAATTCAAACTCAGAAAGTAAAGGTGGATGAATTGCCACTAAGCGTTTTGCCTAGCATGCTAACACTTCTATCAATTCACCACTTTATATATTTCATACATTAAGCAATATATGTATTGACTGAATAGTCACAGCTGGAATGCTTTTGCGCTATAAGTATATAGTGGATTATTGAAACAAAGCCTTAAGTAATATATATTCTTGTATACACAAATAGAAGAACATTACAACATTTAAACGGAAATCAAGTCAATTTCTTCACTCTGATATTTCCATTTTGGTTTTACATTTTAATTCTAAATCATCTGGATGTGTCAGTAAGATAGTAAACAACCTCAAGCAACACAATCATATAAGTACACGAGTGTATTATGATTTAATGGAGACACTTACAAAATATAATCATTTAATGTATTATCACTATCACAGAAAGATGTAAAATTATCCCAGTGATTTAAACTTTTCATCATGCATCACTTAACTAGGAACAATAGGTTTGGCTTGGACAATACATGTATCTTATACTATCCCATATATGGCCATAGAAAAATAAGTAACAGTTTTCTATTATTATGCACACCTGTAACTTAGATTTTAAAATCTGGAAAAAAATTCAATTCACACATCTACTTTCTCCACTCACCATTACTGGGAGGGTCATGGGGGGGGGCATAGTTCTCAAACACCTCTGCAATAGGGTCATATCAGAAGCATCCATTATTAGACTTCCCCATTGGATTACCAAGCAGGAGCAAGTGAGATTATGGATATCCAACTGTCTTATTCTTGGTCTACCTTAAGGTCACCTGTAAGCTGACTCACCTTGAAAAATATTTCTTGCAATTCTTTCCAGTGATATTCTAATCACATGTCCATAATTCTAAAGATGTGATCTCTACAAGCAGCTTGACCTGGAGAGGCAACCCTATCTCAAAGCTATGCACCCTGTCAAGTAACATTACTCCAGAGACCTAATGAAGGAACCCCATTTCAGCCACTCATTTTCATAATCGTATACTTTTCATCATTAACCAACATTTATGACCATAGGTGAGTGGCATATTATGAGCAAATAAAAAGTATGAGAATACAAACAGTAGCCACAGTACAGAGTGAGATATCCAGATATCTTTGTGCTTTGGAGAAACCAAATTAGAGTATTGAGAATTAAAATATATTTTTGTGATGTGCTGTCTTCAACGTATCATCTGGCTTCCTTAATTCCATTTGATTGTGTCAGCTTTGTGTTTACACCTTGAATCAGTGGTTCTCAAACAGAGTCCATACCCCTGGGGATCCATGTAAGACTGGGGGTTAACGTAAGCAAAATAGTAAATTAGGGACCCACAGTAGTATATCAAGGGTCCATAAAAAAATTTTCCTTTAGATGTATTTATTGCAAGAAAGAGCAAGATTTCTCTCTTTAATGTTTTACATAGTTCAGTCAACGCAAGTTAATATGAGAAAAGCAAAATAGAAATTTTGGAAGATTTATAATACTAGTTTTTAAACATCAAATGGCTATGGAGATCCACCAAAGTAAAATAGTAATGAAAGGGGTTCGTAGATAAAAAAATGGTTGAGAACCACTGACTTAAATAATTATGCTAAATGTTCATTCTGTATTCATTACTTATCTTTGATATGTACCGAGTAAGTATTTTACATTAATGCATAAGTTTTTCTATTCTGGCAGAATAAACAGCAATGAAGTATGGTAGCCTCTCAAATCTTTATATTCTATTCCCATATTTCTGAAAGTTCATGGAAAGTTGTCCCTTTCTACCATCAATAATGACCTGCTAGAAGTTGAATTCTTTGGGATTTTAATATTTCACCCTTGGAAAAATGGGTGTTTTGTTCATCATCCTTAAACAACACCTATTCAGGGAGCTACTCAGCCTGAATAAAATTCTAACTGGACCCCACCTTCATGGTCAAGTGTTGATTATCTTGATATGAGGTCAGTATGTTGCATACATGTGGTTGTGATGCATGTGACTGGTGTACCCTTATGAGATAGCTAGTCATGGTGGGCTTTGTATATTTATATTCCAGCGTCACTTTGATAATGTGTGCTGCTCTCTCAGTAATAATAATAATTGGAAAAACTCATAACCATGACAAAGATGATGCGGTTTGTTTGATTAACAAGTCTCCTTAACTAACTAGCCTCAGTACCAAACACTGAACTCCCCTTGCCTCTTCTACCATCATTATTATTTAATAATAGCTACTTCTAAACTTTGAGAGATGACAATAAACACTTTGAGGCACCAACAACAACAAAAAAAAAGGAAAAAAACAGAAGAGATATGAAAACTTAAGGAGATGCTGATGATCATGTTCAATTTCCTTCCCCATATTCTCTGTGAAGATAAAGAAACAATAAGCTTACTAAGAACACACAACTAATGAGATTTCATAAATTTTGCATGATATCCAAATAAAAAGCAAAAGATTTCCAGTCATCATTTAATAAGCACTATGACGGGATAAGATATGAAGCAGCTCATCGTTTTAATGGCAGAAAAATATAACTGTAATATATTTCTCATTATTTAGGAACTAAGAGCAAATTCAGAAGAGTGAAAACAAATAATATAAGATGAAGAATGAGACGAAGCATATTATATACACACATATATACATACATACACACACATACATGCACATATGTATACATGTAAACTATATATGTACCTATGGACATATGTATGTATATTTATGCCCGTGTGCATGAATATATATACATATATATGTCCTTTAAGTTCATTTACGGGAAAGTTTTTTTAGTATGCATATAAAAGCTCCATTTCTATTATGTTGGCTACAGCCTAATGATACCAACTTGCAATAGCAGTTTTATGGGCTTGTATTGAGCTGTGCCAATGTAATGTAGGATAAATACAGTAATAATAATAATAATAATAATAATAATAATAATAATAATAATAATAATAATAATAATAATAATAATTCATGGTTGGAATTTATAAATATTTTAATGCATCACTATACATGTTTCTACAAATCACGTTTCTAACAATCATAGTCTATATTCCTGGAATGATTTCAGTACAATCCATAGTATCCATGGTGGATCATATTTCGTGTGTTCATTTCATCAGGAGACCCCACAGCATATGAATTCATTGCGGGAGTGCTGTTGTGACTAAAATCAAATCAATGAACTATATTACCCATCCCTACATCTGCACACGCAAATATCAAAACAAGTCTAACCTTACCACACCTCCCTCTCTTTCAGTTTTACATTCAAATTTATACATTACACAGGCCATTAGTAGCTTGTTCTCAAATTTTTACTTGTAGTGTATTATTAATAAGGAGGTTTTGGTTTTGGTGTTTTTGTAGTGTGTTATTACTTAAGGTTAAGGTCAAGTGTGTTACATTTTGTGTTCTGTTTTGTTTTATGTGGTTTTTGATTGTGTATTCATCTATTTGATAGTTTTACACATTTGTTTCCTATAATAAATCTCATGTGTGAATTGTGTCTCTATCTCAAAATGGAGTGGTGTGTGTTGCACAAGACGATATACACGACGCAACTCTGCTTTTCATACTTTTGAATTGTGCAAAGATGTGAAATATAGATACTGTGGACGTATATATATATATATATATATATATATATTTTAGAGCACTCTGCAGATATAACACCAGTGAGTGAGTCAATGTGGCGGAAGAAATAAGGAAAGAAACAAAATAAAATGTAGAGTTGGTAAGATTCATAATGATCAATATTGACCATTCTAACTTCATATGAAAATCTCTCGGAGGAAAGAAGAAATATCAACATGCAAGAAAAAGAAAAAATATAAAAAACATCAGGAATAAGATTTTAAGAATAACTTCTAATTTGGTGCATTTTATTTTTTTTATGTCCTGAATTTTTGTTTTCTGTATTTTTTTTCTTTTAAGTCTGGCTTTCTCTGCCATTATGGATTTCACTGTTTCTGTAAAATTCAGTTATTTTCCAAGGTATTTTACAACTACATATTAATTCTAACAGTAATCAGTCAATTAGCAAGAATCAGATCATCATCTTTTAATGTTGGCTGATCATATTTCCCAGCTGGAATCATTTGAATGTGCTACTCTCTCTCTCTATCTATATCTCTCTCTATCTATCTCTCTCTCTCTCTCTCTCTCTCACACACACACACACACTCACACACATACATAGAAATAGTAGAAAGTGAAGAAAGTGTATCTTCATAAGAATATAAAATGAAACATGCAAAAAATATAAGACAAAAAATAATATAGATTCTAAGCCCACAAGTCTTAACACCACCTTAAGTGTTCAGCCACAAAAACTGTAATTTATGTTTTTGCAGTCATTTCTTGGAAGAATCCACCCAATGAAACTTAACGACTTAATCATCATACTGCATGTAACAGGAATAAATTTTCCAATAGGAGAATGACGGTATGGTGAGGAAAAATAATTCTATTTCCTAAAGTAAAATCCTTAATGAAAAAAAAATCAAACAAAACGTAAATTGTGATCATATGCACCAATGTAATAAAGTCAGTGCATGAGGTTCAAAGCCGTTGATTAGTTGAAATTCACTATTGCCTTTCAAGTGTTAATTATTGAAATGAAGGAGCTAGCATCTGCATCAGCATTCTAACATTTAAGAAAAAAAAATAATAATGGCCGAACAAAATATTCAATGGGACTTAAAAAAAGAAATCTCAACATTTTCTGATATTTACATACATTTCATTTCAATCAAGAAAACTCTATGATTATACACACATACCAAAAACTTTTATGTGTACATGCTTCTCTAACATTTGAAGTATAAATTGCATCAGTATTATAAATCAGAGTCTTTATCTATGAAGTTCACAAAATGCAATTAGTTAAAATGCTGTATAGAGAAGATAATTTTAATGTTTTATGCAGAACTACTTTGTCACAGGCTCAGTCTGTTCATAAATCTTTTGAAACTGATTGATTCTTACCAGTAATTTTCTTGAACTGTAGAGTGTTCCAAAGTCTTCATTAACTTATTACAAACCACCTCCAAGGGAATTCCTATGCCAAAAGGAATTAAAATTACCTTACATTAACCATATTTACTTTGCCTTTTCCTAGTTTACTATTTGCACAGTGGTTGAATCTGGATAATAAGAAGAAGGTTTGAAATATGCTCGATTGCATATATAGGTGTATACTTCATGCCGTTTTGAAAGAGTCTTGGAAAGATAATGCAATGAGCTTTGTAAGCTATCAGACATCATTTGAGAGAGAAGGGTATGCTTTCCTGGAAGCTGGTGGGGAAGTAAGAAGGAGCTTGTTCATGACACCCTACTTTGGATACATCCATATGTGTTTGCAATCACATTAGTTACTCTGCAGAGTTCATTCAGTTAATGCATGATGCTGGATATCACTAAAAGGAATTATCACATGCCATAGAAGATGGATGGAGGACCACAATCATGAGTCCAAGCAAGTCTGGCCAGACAATACTGATGATTTTGCCCTTCTCCACTTTTGACACTACCAACAAGCTCATATGAACCAAAGCATATTAATTATCTGCTATATTGCAATCTACACAAGTAATCACTGCACGCCATGGTTCTCAATCACACAAGAATATGGTATATTTGATGTGAAAGAAATACAGGCTACATTTGGGTTTTTTTTTTTTTTTTTTTTTTTTGTCATATATTCCAAAGTCACACCACAACTACTAGGTGAAAATAATTTTTTTGTAATGAGAAAATGAAATGAAAATACTTTGGAGGTATTGTAAAGAAATTCAATTTCATAAAAAAAAAGATATTCAAATTATAGGCGTTGCCACAATAAAAATACAAAAAAAAACACTAGTGTCGAGGGTGTGGTTTAGTATTTTAAATTAACAAACACATCATATTTGGTCTAAAAAAATGTTTTATAAATTAAACTGATATGACAGCTCTCAAAGTTATGGAGGTGGAGAGAGAAAGAAGCAATCGACAAATTCCATTACCACTGGAGATAGAATATGAAGAATCTGCTGTTGAGATTCAGAGAAACTAAAGAAGGAAAGAAATGATTTCTGAAGACTAAGAGTAATAGTACCATTCAAAAGTGGAAATTAAGTTGTGAAAAATTAATGATTGATAATACTCAGTTTAATAATATCCATTTTCCCATGCTGGCATGATGTTAGGTCGCTATGCCCATGTACAGTGATGCATCATCATTTATGATATCTAATGTTCAGAAATCTGATTTAACTAGCTAGCTCTAAAATTTTTTCCTGACCTTGCCTTGACTTCTAGGCAACTATCACTTTAAGTACATAATACTTATTCACTAAATACATTACTATCCTTTCACATTATATCAATACTGCTGCAATATAATTCTCCTGAATACAATGACTAACAAGCAATGAAAGTAGACACTATGCATGCTTACCTGTCTCCCATCTATGATATGCGGTTCTCCAGACAGAATTAAATCCACGCATTTTGGGTCTTTATATGTAACAAAGCCAAATCCTCTGGAGCATCCTGTGTCTTTGTTTTTCATCACAATACAGTCAATAACTTCTCCATAGCGACTAAAGTATTTCAAGAGAGTTTCTGCAAATAACAACGAAGGTAACATTAATAACAAGTACAAAAATAATAATTAAAAAAAAATACAAAATCAGCAATAATTTCTTATATAGACTCAAATTCTCAGATTGCTGAAGAAGGGAAAATAGGAAATTATCTCTTTTGTGTATTTCCAAATGCATTCAAAGAATAAATGAAAGTGGTTACAGTTGACAATTGAAACTAGGCTTAATGTACCAGGAACTTAATATTGCACCACAATAATTTTTTTTTTTTTTATAATTTTGGCACAAAGCCAGTAATTGTGAAGGGATGGAGTCCATTCCATCAATCACAGTATCTGACTGGTAGTTATTTCATAGGCATAGTCTGACTTTAGGGTATTTGAATTCAGAATGTAAAGAGTTTGAAGAAATGCCACTAAAGGTTTTATCCAATGTACTACCAATTTTGCCAGCTTACCACTTTTTGTATTGTACTAAAGTGTAAAACAAGATAACACCGAGCAAACCAGGGAACCTAAATGTGGTCAAACGAGGGAGCCTAAATGTGGTCAGTGGTCTTGTTAGAAACAGTAAATGTGTCTCTCTCTCGAATCGCATAAAGCTATATTGGATAAAGTAGTCCCAGGTGCAATACACCTGGAAGAAAATAAATGGATGGTCATGGCTAGAACAACTGTGATCGTAGGATCTTATCAATCAGGATTAACAAACAAGGTTAGAACAGTAAAAATTATAAAGATTTACTTGTAAGAACAAGGAAATATTTAACAAAGAAACAGAAAATAGTTATAGATAACACCACCGCCAACACCCACAGATACATAATTTACCATTCTTGGAAGGTTCCTATCTCCCAAAAATGTGTTGATACTGGCAAGATTTCAGTTTAAAAATATTAGCCATTACAGATGCATCATCAAAAATTCATTCCCCTCTGAGATTCATTTGTGCTATCTTCTTAACACAGAAAATGTTCTGCTGTTATTCTTCAGCCCACTTAAAGATAATGACCTAATTTAACATTTGTGTAAACATACACAGAGTCAGTTAGAGTGGCTGATAGAATTTAGCACAATATTTGGCCTAACACTTTGAGCACTAAGTTCAAATTCTGTCAAATTTTCGTTATAGACACAGACATGACTGTATGGTAAGAAGCTTGCTTCCCAACCACATGGTTCCAAATACAGTTCTACTGTATGGCACCTTGAGCAGATGTCTTCTACTATAAATTTGGACCAACCAAAGCCTTGTGAATGGACCTGGTAGATGGAAACTGAAAGAAGCTTGTCATATGTATGTGTGTGTGTGTTTGCATTTATGTTTGTCACCTACCCACCTCTTAACAATTGTGTTAGTTTGTTTACATCCTGGCAACTTGGTAGTTCAACTAAAATTGACTGATAGAATAAGTACCAGACTTTAAAAAAAATAACGGGGTCAATTTATTTGACTAAACCTGTCAAGGTGGTGCCTTAGCATGGCCGCAGTCCAGTGACTGAATCAAGTATAAGATAAAAGTATATCTGTGCATATACAATATGTACATTCTTATACTTATATACATACACACACACACACACACACACACATATATATATATATATATATATATATATATATATATATATATACATATAAACACACACACACACATATATAAACACATATACATACATATATACATTATAACAGCGGTTCTCAATTGGGGTCCATAATGATTGGGGCAGGGCGTGGTAATTTTTCAGAGGCCATGAAAAAACCGTGCTTCAGACCAGGAAAGTTTACCTGCAGTAAATTAGCTATACATCCATAATACACAAAACATTTTAACAATTAGGTGCAGGAGTGGCTGTGTGGTAAGTAGCTTGCTTACCAACCACATGGTTCTGGGTTCAGTCCCACTGTGTGGCACCTTCAGCAAGTTCTTCTACTATAGCCTCGGGCCGACCAAAGCCTTGTGAGTGGATTTGGTAGACGGAAACTGAAAGAAGCTCATTATATATATATATATATGCTAGGGGGACAAACACAGACACACACACATATATATACATATATACGACGGGCTTCTTTCAGTTTCCATCTACCAAATCCACTCACAAGGCTTTGGTCGGCCTGAGGCTATAGTAGAAGACACTTGTCCAAGGTGCCACGCAGTGGGACTGAACCCAGGACCATGTGGTTGGGAAGCAAGCTACTTACCACACAGCCACTCCTGTGCCTGAGAACTTTATAATTATTGTTAGCTGCCATATAAACCTAGAAGTTCAGGACTAGTATATCTCCATGAGGACCTGAGAGATAAACACTTTAAATACTCATAAAAGGTTATACAAGGATATGTTTCCAGTAATTTTGAAGAGGGTAATCATATGAACATGAAGTGTAGCCTTTCTCAAACTCATCACCATTACATCAGACCACATTTTAAATGCTATGCTTTTACAACTAAGAGCAGATGATAGCTACAAAATATCTAATAAATAAATGAAAGAGCAAAACCCTTCAACTCCCAAGATGCAACCGCAAATGTCAATCATGTTACTCTTTTGTAGAGGATATAACACATATAATTAGCAGCTACTCAAAAGTATCACTGAAGTGCTACCTATCAGCTTGACATGATGTCAGTAAAACAATATGCAATGCCATGCACAGAAAAAGACTGACCTAAAATAAATATACACAACACTTTTGCAATCGAATATGCACATATGAAACACAAGACCACACACACACACACACACACACATATGATGGGGTTCTTTCAGTCTCCATCTGCCAAATCCACTCAGAAAGCTTTGGTTGCAGTGGAGACTTAGTAGAAAAAAATTAGCTTAAGTTGCTCCCAGTACCTTGCAATGAAATTGAACCTAAAACCACATAAGTGAAAAGCAAACCTCTTAACCACACACCCATTCTTGGGCCTATGCATGCGTCCGTCCGTCTGTTCATCCATCCATCCATCCTTATGTACATACATACATACATGAGAGCTGTCAACTCATTAACCCTTTAGCTTTCAGATTATTCTGTCAAATGTAATGTTTATTTATTCACATTGCTTTTAATTAAACATCTGTTATCTTTTGGCTTTGAGATTTTGATGCTATGACTGTATATTTTAAGAATGACATTTTATGGTAGGTGCGAGTGGCAGGATCTGGCCAGTTTGAACATACAACAAGTAGAATATTTGGGCCAGTCGTGGCCAGTTTAAAAACTAAGGGGTTAAATGAGCTTCACCATGGCTAATTAAATAAAGTGGTATCACAGCATTACAGCTGATCAACATATAAGTGTGTGTGTGTGTGTGTGTGTCTAAACACACACATTAACATATCTTTTATCTTTTACTTGTTTCAGTCATTAGACTGCAGCCATGCTGGGGTACCACCTTCAACAATTTTTTTAGTCAAATGAATCGACCCGAGGACTTTTTTTTTTTTTTAAGCCTGGTATTTATTCTATCTGTCACTTTTACTAAACTGCTAAGATATGGGGATGTAAACACACCAACACCGGTTGTCAAGTGGTGGCGGGGGACAAACACAGATACAAAGACACACACACACACATATGACTAGCTTCTTTGAGTTTCTATTGACTAAATCCACTCACAAGGCTTCGGTTGGCCCAAGGTTATAGTAGAAGACACTTGCCCAAGGTGCCACACAGTGGGACTGAACCTGGAACCACGTGGTTGGAAAGTAAGCTTCTTATCACACAGCCTTGCCTGGCCATGCAGAAGCATTGCCTGTATATAAGTGTGTGTGTGTGTGTGTGTGTGTGTGTGTGTGTGTGTGTGTGTGTGTGCGTGTGTACATGTGTGTGTGTATGTGTCTGTGTGTGTGTATGCGCTTGTTATATTTCTGCTGAAATATGAAGACACAGCAGGTGACAGGTATCAAACGTTTTAACTATATACTATCCAACATCATCCTAGATAATAAAGCACCTAATCTAACTTTCTAATCCTAATATAAAATCTTCATCACTAATAAGTAGGTGGAAGAGGATTTCAAACTTAGTCCTAATACCAAAATTTTACGCAAGAGGGAGAAAATTTGATCAGGTCAATGGATAGGATACTATCGGTACTGTGGAAGAAGAGGGAAAGTTGATTAATAATGGTTTCAAATTTTGGAACAAGGCTAGCAGGTTTGGGCGAGGGGGTAAGTCGATTACATCAACCCCAGTGCTCAACTGGTACTCATATTATGGACCCAGAAGGGATGAAAGTCAAAGTCGACTTCGGCGGAATTTGAATTCAGAACATTAAGATAGATGAAAATGTGGATTAATAATCTACTATAATAATACTCTTGTGTTTTTCTTTGTCACAACATATGAATGAGAAAGGAAGAGGTGATAGATGAATAAGGAAGGAAGTGGTGATGGCAAACTGGTAGTGGGATGATGGAAATTCTATGGTGTGAAAAAAAAAATCAAACTGCGTTTCAACTCTGTGTGAGTATGTGTGTTTGTATGTAAAAGGGAGGTGAGTATGGGTGTGCGTGTGTGTGTCAAAAGACGGAAGGCAAAGTTAAAGTCTGCGAAACTTGAGCTCAGAAAATAATAATAATAATAATAATAATAATAATAATAATAATAATAATACCAATAATAATAATAATACTTTCTAATTTTGGGACAAGGCTGACGATTTTGAGAGGAAGGGCCCCACCTACTAAATAAAGTACCAAATAAAGTACTAAATAAAGGATGAAAGATGAAGTTGCTCTTAACCAGATTTGAACTCAGAATATAAAGAACCAGAACAAATACTGCAGAGCATTCTAATGATTCCTCCAATCCATTGCCCTTAATGATGGCGAACATCATCACCATGACCATGATCATAATAAATATGCTTTGTATGTAAGCATGTATTGATACAGGAGAGTTTATTCACAATAAACACAACAGAATGTGGTCAAACAACAGCGCTATTCATGACAACTGAAAATGCTCAACTACATCTATTCACACTCGTATGTATACAATGTACACACTAAAAGTCACATTTAACAGCAATAAGCAATCAACACTTATAGAAATTATGGACTAAGTTGAAGCAGACAAGCTGTTAAATAATTTAATGTCATGCTTTGTTCCATGTAGGAATCATGCAATTAAGTCTGTATTGGTTTTTGCCTGTTTTTTTTTTGTTTTTTTTTTGTTTTCTTTTGTAGTTTTGAAAAACATTGTATAATTTGGCCAAGTGAAATGCCAAAACAGCTAATACACATTTTCACATACATACCCCAAAAAGCAAAATACACACACACACATCCAAAATAAACTCTGCAGAGATATATATACACACACATACATATAAGAAAGCTAATAAACACTGATACAAATATTGCATCCTTTTTGTTTCTTTTTTTAAAAGAAAATTGTTTTTACAATTTTTAACTGATATGTTATCAAAGTGACTGATGTACACATACATATTCAAAAAGTATATACACACGCAAATGTTTCTGGCTATACATACATACACTAGTAACAAGGCATAGAAATGCACATACAAATATATACAAAATACAAAATTCATTATTCAACCCAAGCGAGCATTTAAGTAGTAGCTTGATCTGCTAGAAATAACAGCCAAATTTCCCTCAAATGAAACCTATAGGTCAGACACATAGTATGAGGTAATCATAAATGCTCAAAAAGAGAGAATGCATAATGTAATCTGAAATGCACAACGAGAAAAACGCAAGATGGTCATTGACGGAATGCTTTTTTTTGATCAGAGGTCTGCTCATTAGGGATGACCTGTGGTTAAGCCCTGCCACCAGCTCATCCATAGCTGGTTGAAGTTACATGCAGATTATAATTTCCCAGATTACTAAACCGCCTTATCTAAGTCTTTGGCATTCATCATTGGAACTGGGAATGGCTTCAATACGCTGCAGAAATGGCTGCCAACAGATGTGTTTGGACGCCTTGATCCATGACGTGGTGAACTCAATAAGAGTTGGGTTAACCCTGCCTGCGTGAATGCTGTTACAATACAAGAAGAGAAGACACATGTCGTAATTGCAAGATGGTGGTTTTGATTCCCAGATCGGTGGTGCATTGATCCAAATTGCTCCTGCTTACTCAGTAGTAAAATGAACAGGGCTAAAACAGACTGGCATTATTTGAAAGCTACAATTATTGTGAGTAAGAGCATTCTGACCAGCAGTGTTTAACAACATCCAGTAGTTTGGATGATACAGTGATCAGTGATTGATACACACACACACATACACACACACACACACACACATTTAATACATTGACAAATAATAACTGTTTGTAACAAGACACAAAGTGCAGCTATATTTACTCAGCTTCAAGTTGCTTCAAACTGCTAAGTTTTCTGCAAATCTTAAGCACCAAAGAAAAATTTGATCAATATGCATTGTTTTGGGGGAATGTACTAACCTCCGCTTTACTGAAATATCTACTATTATAATAGCTCCCAAGATTCATGTCTCCAACATATATATCTTTGAGATATGTGGAAAAAGTTTCAAAAGTTAAAGCTATATATATATATGTATGTGTACGTATATGCACACACATACACATATACATACATATATGTATGTTTATATGTATGTATATACATGAACACACAAGATCAGAATATAACAGGAGATTTGGTTACAAAAATTGTTTTTGATCTTGGATATATACTCTGTAATCTATTCAAATGTATATCTGAAAATTGCACATACATAGATTTACATGGAGTTCTAAGCAAAGGTTAACTGTTATGGTAGCTTTGTCAAAATACCAGCTTTTCAATATATATGCATACAACTGTGTGTGTGTGTGTGTGTGTGTGTGTGTGTGTGTGTGTGCATGCATGCATCCACGCATGGGAGGGAGAGAGACAGTATCTTTTATCTTTTACTTGTTTCAGACATTGGAATGTGGACATGTTGGGGACTGGTACTTATTCTTTCAATCTCTTTTGCCAAACTGCTATGTTATAGGAACACAAGCAAACCAAAGCACCAGCTTTCAAGTGGGGGGGGGGGGAAACACAAAGACACACACACACATACACATAGATCCCACTATTGCCATCAAAATACAAAACCAGATACTGCAACAGCTTGGGTTTCAGAGGCAAACAGCTTTCAATATCCTTCCAAAATGCCCGAGAAACATGCATGATGTGGATGTAGGTGTCTTCAAAACAAAACTGGATCTCCTCCTGTCAAGGGTTCCAGATTAACCTACCTCATGGTAGGAAACACAGATGAGGGAATTTGGTGGAAAGTATATAACAGTTTGTCATATAGATGTATGTGTGTGTGTGTGTGTTTCAAAAGTTAGACAGAGAAGGGAAAAATAGATGAAAACTGGGAGAAAACATAACGGACAGAAAAGGGAGACAAAAACATGATACAAGGAACATTTGCAGCTGATTTTCTCATCAGTTGGTTTCTGATATATATATATATATATATATATATATATATATATATATATATATATATATTAGGTTCTCTGGAAAGTTCTGAGCATTTTTTAATATGCAAAAAGAGATATAAATAATTGACCTTTCAATAAATTTTATTCAATAAAATAATTTCCATTATTATTAATGACCTTTGCCCATCTATCAGGCAATTTAAATATTCCATCAGCATAAAATTTGATTGGATTTGAAGAAAAAGAGTTATCTAGATGCATTTTGACTCCATTTAAATCATTAAATGCACTTTTCTTGAAATGATTTCTGTAGCGACAAAAAGATCTGGTAGTCAGATGGCACAATATCAGGAGAATATATTGGATGGAGTAAGAGATCTTAGCCAAGTTCATGTAACTTTGCTTGGTTAGCCAAAGACACATGTGATTGGGCATTGTCTTGTTGGAACATTACCCCTTCGCTGTTGGCAATCTCTGACTTCAATTCTTTGATTTCTTGGTTCAAATTAGCCAGCTGATGACAGTACCCATCAGGATTACTGCTCTGGTTTTGTGGGAGAAGCTCATAATAAATAATGCATTTATGATCCCACCAAACACAAAGCATAGCTTTTTTGGCATGGATATTCGTCTTTGTTTGCTGTTCTGGGGGACCATCATGCAAACTCCAGGATCTTTTTTGTACTATGTTTTTGTACACAATCCCTTTTTCATCTCCAGTCACAAGTTGTTGCAAAAAAGGTATGTTTTCATTCCGTTTCAAAAGCATATTACAAATGGAATACCAGTTCAAGCAATTTTTTTTCTGAGAGTTTGTGATGGACCCATATATTATAGTGAGAAATGTATCCTAGCTTCACTAGATGTTCAGGAGCCATAGTTTTAGAAACTTCTAACTCCTCTGCAAGTCATGATATTTGAGTTTTCTTTGATTTTTGCCTTCAAAACATCTTCATCCAATTTTGAAAGTCTTCCACTACAACTGTCATCTCCCAAGCTAAACACTCCAGCTTTAAATTTTGCAAACCACCTTCAACCAGTTGATTCACCTACAGCATCATCACCACAAACTTCGCAACTGTTTTTGCAAGTCTTTGCAGCTTTTCTCCTTCTTTGAAAAAGTAAAGCATTACAACGCAAAGATGAAATTTTCAATTATCTATTTCAAATGTCAATAAAAGGTAACTGGAATGAAAGATAAATCTATTTTTAGTCAGGAACAAAGAAGAGATGCACTACCACTTCAAGCAATGCCAAAGTTTTAACTGTGTTACATTTCAGGAGTGTTCAATGAAGCATAAAAATGATTTAGCTTAAAAATGCTTAGAACTTTCTGGACAACCTAATAAAACAATACAACACACATGGAAAAAGCTTATTCGCCTATCAAGACAGATGTAGTGGGGTAGCGCAAAGAAATGGAAAAAGTCCTTGATGGGCAGAACGCAAAACCTGTCTGGTTTGGTCAGCAGCAGACCAAAAAAGAACGACGAGCTTTGACTGGACACCAGCCACAAGTAGGAGAGAGGAAGAGTGGTGGAGAGACTAAGGAATGAGGGAGGGAAAGAGAGAGGCATAAGAGTAAGAGAGAGGGATGGAGAGAGGACAGGGTACAAGGGAGGCAATTAAGGAGGGAAGGGGAAAAGCAAAAGAAGAGAGAAGAAAGAGCTAAGAGTCGCACTACAAATATTCACGGAATATTTCTTATAGTTAAGTAAACAAGCAGGAGTACATTGCACTGCAATGAATATTTCAAAAGTTACACAGGGAAGGGAAAAATAGATGAAAACTGGGCAAAAACATAACAGACAGAAAAGGGAGACAAAGACACTATACAAAGAACATTCACAGCTGATTTTCCCATATATATGAATGCAAGTGGTTTAGGGGTTATGATATTCAGCTCACAATTATAAGGTCCAGAGTTCGATTCCCAGCAGTGCATTCTGTCCCTAGGCAAGGCATTATATTTCCCACTGTTCCAGTCCACTCAGCTGGCAAAAATGAATTGTATTTGTAAAATCAAAGGGCCAGTCTTGTCATATTCTAGGTCATACTGAATCTCCATAAGAACTATATTAAGGGTCTGTGTGTCTGTGGTATGGTCAGCTGCTTGCATGTTAATTTCATAAGAAGGCTGTTCCACTAGATCAACTGGAACACTGGTTGTTGTAACTGACAGAGTGCCAGTGTGTGTGTGTGTGTGTGTGTGTGTGTGTGTGTGTGTGTGTGTGTGTGTGTGTTGTGTGTCTGTGCTTGTTCCCAACCACCCTCATTTGACAAACGGTCTTAGCTCATTTACAACCCCATACTTTATTGGCTTGGCAAAACTGAGTGATAGAATAAATATCAGAATATAAAAAAAATAAGTACTAAGGGCAATCTGTTTGACTAAAACCCTTCAAGGCATGGTCACAGTCCAGTGCTTGAAACAAGTAAACCATAAAAAAAGCAAGAGCACTCAGAGAGCGCAAACCTCTGCCAAGGCAACACCAACTTTCTCTCAACAATTAGCCAGAGATTACTTTTAAAATGAGAATATCTGAAATAAACTTGACTGCTCTCACAAATGAGAATGCTAAAAATGAATCTGACTGCTTTCAAAAATTAAGTAAAAAACAGAAAAACAATCCAGAATCCTTGTCTGGTACCTGATCGATCCCAATGGTAGTCATGGTATGTGAAGGTGACTGTAGAAAATTTAGTAACAGTAATAAATAGTTTATCTTTATCTAATACAAGCCAAAGTTAACAAATTCACAATTCAATATAGTTACAGCCTAAAAGGCGATAACTGAGAAAGACTTGAAAGTTAACATAAGATTGTAATCATGTAAGGTAAAGTAAATGTAACAAATAATCTAGAATCCTTGTCCAGTTCCAGATCAATCCCAAAATCTAATCAGTTCATGCCAGTCATGAGTCCAAACTTCCCTGAAAATTTCATCCAAATCCAGCCAGCAGTTCTTGAGATATCTTGTCCACGGACAAACAAACAAACAAACACAACTGAAAACAATACCTCTGCCTTTGCTCAGGTGAGGGTAATAAAGAATATTGTAGATCCATTAGAAAATTAACACTCAAACTGAATTAAACACTAGAAACATAATAAAAGTGACAAGCTGATGAGAGAACCTCTAAATTTGCAAAAAAAATAGCAGCCAAATATCCCTCAAATAGCACCGTACTTTCGTTAAAAAAATAATAAAGGCCACATGTAGTCAAAAATATAGTATTTATCCAGGTTCAGTCCCACTGCATTGCACCTTAAGCAAGTGTCTTCTACTATAGCCTCAGGCTGACCAAAGCCTTGTGAGTGGATTTGGTAGATGGAAACTGAAGGGAGCCCATCATATGTGTGTGTGTGTGTGTGTGTGTGTGTGTGTGTGTATGTATTTATGTGTGTGTGTCTTTGAGTCTGTGATTGTCCCTACTACCATCGTTTGATATCCAATGTTGGTGTGTTTACGTCCCCCGTAACCTAGCAGTTTGGCAAAAGAGACCAATAGAATAAGTACTAGGGTTACAAGGAACAAGTCTTGGGTTCGATTACTTCAACTAAAAATTTCTATAAGGCAGTGCTCCAGCATGGCCACAGTCAAGTGACTAAAAGAATAAAAGAATATATCCTGGAAGAAAAAAATCTTAGTGGTTACAGTTGAAATGTCATTGATCAAAGGTCTGCTTGGTCAGGATTGGCCTAGGGTTAAACAGTAACAAACAGCAACAGCATTACTGTCTCTGGTTGACAAACACTTGTGTCAGATGTAGATCAAAGCCAGATCCTTTAGAAAACAAATCAAATTACCTCTCAGTATCAAATGTTTGTCAGTTAGAAAAGCAGCTGTATGTAATATAAAACACTGGTGGTGGTAGTAATAAAATTATCACCACAGTAAATCCTTGAATAGAATGAGCACTTCATAGTATATTGAGACTCAAGTTGTGCACATATCAATGAGATGAAGGGAACAAAGAAAAATTTGTGGGGTGGGGAAATAAAAAAGGAAAACAGCGCACACATATAAAAATAGAAGCCTAGATAGAGCCTTGGAATTTCAGAGAAATTGCAAAATAAGAGACTCATATGAGAATATTAACAACATTAATGAAGCAGGAGAAAAGAGAAGAAAAGAAAATGAGTAAATAGCGGGAATGTAGTAGAGAATTGTTAGTGGAAACATTGAGACAAGTCTTAATAGCTAGTCATTATCAATTTTTGTTTATTTTTTTTTTCTAATTTTTTTTTTCTTTTATCTATTGCTTGTGTACTTTAAAGAAATGGATGTATATACAAATTAGGGAAATAAATAGTACGCAATATTGCATATAATCACAGCAGACTAATCCAACGCATAGAAAAAAGCAATGACAAACTATTATTAGTATTATTATTATCATTATCATTATTATATACATTTTATTATCATTATAATTACTACCATTATTATCATTATTACTCTTATTATTATTATTATCCTTATTGTTATTAATATTATTATTAAATAATAACATTTGAATTGGCAAGATTGGTAGAATATAGACGAAAACGCTTTGCAGTATTTGTTCTGGTTCTTTTCACTCTGAAGTAAAGATGACCTTTTGTCCTTTCAGCATTGATAAAATAAGTACCAATCAAGTACTGGGGTTGATTACATTGACCTCAGTAGTTGTAATTGACTTACCCCACTCCTCCAAAATTTCAATCCTTGTGCCAACAGTTTGTTGTTGTTGTTGGCACTCCGTCGCTTATGACATCGAGGGTTCCAGTTGATCCGATCAATGGAACAGCCTGCTAGTGAAATTAACGTGCAAGTGGCTGAGCACTCCACAGACACGTGTAACCTTAACGTAGTTCTCGGGGATATTCAGCGTGACACAGTGTGACATGGCTGACCCTTTGAATTACAGGCACAACAGAAACAGGAAGTAAGAGTGAGAGCAAGTTGTGGTGGAAGAGTACAGCAGGGTTCGCCACCATCCCCTGCCGGAGCCTCGTGGAGCTTTAGGTGTTTTCGCTCAATAAACACTCACAACGCCTGGTCTGGGAATCAAAACCGCGATCCTATGACTGCAAGCCTGCTGCCCTAACCAATGGGCCATTGCGCCTCCACTGTACCAACAGTAGAAAGAGTCGTCGTCGTCGTCGTCGTCGTTACGAGGACATAAACACACCAGCATCGGTTGTCAAGCAATGTTGGGGGGATAAACACAGACACAGAAACATATATACATATACGCACACATATATATATATATATATATATATATATATATATATATAATTATGTGTATTTCTTCTATCTTAATGAATAAAAATTCTTCTGATAGAATAAATGGGTTAATAGAAACCAATGTAGCAAAGAACACGGGCTTCTTTCAGTTTCCGTCTACCAAATCCACTCACAAGGCTTTGGTTGGCCCGAGGCTATAGTAGAAGACACTTGCCCAAAGTGCCACACAGTGGGACTGAACCCAGAGCCATGTGGTTGGTAAGCAAGCTACTTACAGCACAGCCTCTCCTACGCCTAATGAAAACACAGGCGAAATACAGCTAAGCATTTCGCCTGGCGTGCTAACGTTTCTGCCAGCTTACCAGTACAATCATCAGAATAACAAACATAGTGATTTGCAGTAATAAGTCAGATCCTATTAAGTTCTGAGTTCAAATCCTGCTGAAGTTGACTTTACATTTCATCCTCTTTGGGTCAAAAGTTTAAATAACAGCAAATATTGTTGCTAAATCTCAGATGAAAAACAAATTGGATTTTCATTTAAATCCAATTGGAATGAAACAATCATGTACAGCTGTTTGGATGCAGACAATTTGGCATGACTGACTGGAGATTTAGCCTGTTCTGGCAACAGAACTTTTTAGCACTGAAAGCAAACACCCACCCACATGCATGCAGAAATATACAGAGAGACAGAGAGAGAGGTGGGGAGACATTACAATTTATTAATTGGAAACAAATGACATAAATACTTTTGTTCTCCTCAAACATTTATAAAGAGAAATGTTCGCATTCATAAATATAGAAAGAGAGAGAGAGAGAGAGAGAGAGAGAGAGAGAGAGCAAAAGAAACAGAGAGAGAGAGAGAGCAAAAGAAACAGAGAGAGAGAGAGAGCAAAAGAAACAGAGAGAGAGAGAGATAGAATGAGAGAGAGAGAAAGAGACAGATAGAGAGAGAAAGAAAGAGCCAGAAAGAGTGAGATAGAGAGAGAGAGAGAGAGACAGAAAGAGAAAGAGAGAGACAGAAAGAGAAAGAGAGAGACAGAAAGAGAAAGAGAGAGAGAGAGAGTGAGAAAGAAAAAAACAAAAAGAGATAGAAAGAGAGAGAGAAAGAAAGAATGAACAATGAAAACATGTGATTTCAAATAATTCAGTGTCAAACTACTGACACCAATCAAGCAGCGCCAAAATGGCTGTGCTAAAACATTGCATACCCAAGTCAAACATACGTTTTTTTTCTATAGATTTTGGCCTGGTGCTTAAGCTACAGACCATTATTGATTTCTAAATAGCTTGAGTGGTGCTGGTAGTGGTGGTAGTGGCAGTAGGCTTATTAGATACACCCTAATACTCAGCTGGTATTTTGTATTATGAAACCCAGAAAAACGGAAGACCAAGTTAGAAATATTCTTTTCCACTCAAGGCAGAAGGCCCGAAACTTTTGGGGAGGGAGCCAGTCGATTAGATCGATCCCAGTATGCAACTGGTACTTAATTTATCGATCCCGAAAGAATGAAAGGCAAGGTCGACCATGGCAGAATTTGAACTCAGAACTTAAAGACAGACAAAATACTTTATTTACATTATTTACATTCGACGGATATTCGTCCTCATCTTGTTTGTTGTTAACACAACGTTTCGGCTGATATACCCTCCAGCCTTCGTCAGGTGTCTTGGGGAAATTTCGAACCTGGGTTCTCATTCCTATCGATGTTACTATTATTATCATTATTATTATTATTATATTATTATTATTATTACTATTATTAATCAGGTCGCTACCGTGAATCGAACTCGGAACCTTGGGGTTAGTAGCCCGCGCTCTTAACCACTATAATAATAATAATAATAATAATAATAATAGTAACATCGATAGGAATGAGAACCCAGGTTCGAAATTTCCCCAAGACACCTGACGAAGGCTGGAGGGTATATCAGCCGAAACATGTTAACAACAAACAAGATGAGGACGAATATCCGTCAAATGTAAATAATGTAAATAATGTAAATAATTCCTCATCTCTTAAATATAGGACAGACAAAATACTGCTAAGCATTTCACCCGGCGTGCTAACGTTTCTGCCAGCTCACTGCCTTACCAAGTTAGAAATATTTATTTCTTTATTGCCCACAAGGGGCTAAAAACATAGAGGGGACAAACAAGGACAGACAAAGGGTTTAAGTCGATTACATCAACCCCCAGTGCATAACTGGTACTTATTTAATCGACCCCCGAAAGGATGAAAGGCAAAGTCGACCTCGGCGGAATTTGATCTCAGAACGTAGCGGCAGACGAAATACCACTGCCAAGTTTGAAATATTGCATTGATTATGATGATGATGAGGATAACGTTGGTGGTGATGGTGATGACAGTGTTGGTAATGGTAGTAGCAATGATGGGATGACCATGATGATGCTGATGGTTGTTTTCTTGAAGATGGTGGTGGTGGTGGCGTTGTTGTTGTTGTTGTTGGTGGTGGTGGTGGTGGTGGTGGTGGTGGTGCTGGTGGTGTTGGTGCTGGTGCTGGTGCTGATGCTGATGCTGGTGCTGGTGGTGGCAATGATAATGATGGTAATGATAGCGATAGTGATGCTGCCGCTGCTGCTGCAGATGAGGATGATGATGATGGTGGTGGTGGTGGTGGTGGTGGTGGTGGTGGTGGTGGTAGAAGTGATGAGGATTCTGCAATGACTCAAATTATTTGTAGCTGCTTGGAAATATTTTTACATCTCTCAGGCAGTACGAGGCAATACACACACACACACACACAATGAATGTAAAAAAGCTTGTAAAGTAATCCATAGCAGACAGTTTTGCACACAGCAACAGATATATTTGTGATAGCATCTTGAAAAATGAATTTTATCACCTGAAATCTTCCCTATGCGTGTGATTAAGCCAACAGTCATGTTTACTGGAAATTAATAGGGCCTCTCCATATAAACCTGATACATTCAATGCTTCTTTGTTTCTCAATTTTAACGCCATTGTTGCTTAGCCCTGGGTCGATCCTGATTGAGCAGATCTAGGAATAAAAGCATTTCAGCAATGGCCATCCTGTCTTTCTCCTAAATGCAGGGAATCCAGGACCACATTATCCAATGTATTCTTCATTTTCATTTACGAGGCTACAGTATGTTCATCATCATCATCATCGTCATCGTCGTTTAACGTCCACTTTCCGTGCTAGCATGGGTTGGACGATTTGACTGAGGACTGGTGGACCAGGAAGCGACACCATGCTCCAATCTGATTTGGCAGAGTTTCTACAGCTGGATGTCCTTCCTAATGCCAACCACTCCAAGAGTGTAGTGGATGCTTTTATGTGCCACTGGCACGAGCGCCAGTCAGGCGGTACTGGCGACGGCCACGCTCGAAATGGTGTATTTTACGTGCCACCTGCACAGGAGCCAGTCCATCGACACTGGCAGCGATCTCGCTCGAATGTCTTACTGGCAACGGCCACGCTCGAAATGGTGTATTTTATGTGCCACCTGCACAGAAGCCAGTCCATCGGCACTGGCAACGATCTCGCTCAAATGTCTTACTGGCAATGGCCACGCTCGAAAAGGTGTATTTTAAGTGTCACCTGCATGGGAAATTTGATTACTATTTCTAGCTGATCAAATGGCTACATAGAGGCTCTGACATTGGCTTATCGTCAATAACTGGTGAGTATTACAGAATAACTGGTAAACTGCAATCAAACAAAATCCAGGACTTCTGTTACAATTTCCACACAACAGGGCCAATAATCCTGTTGGAGTTAATGAAGGCCTGGGAGGAGAGGGTAGGAAAGAGGAAGAGAGCTGAGTGCCAGGAGTTGGAGGAGGACTTCAGAAAGAATGGATGGGGATTGCAGTGTTTACCAGTGGAGGTTGATGATAAAGGATTTCCAAGTTGTACCCTGAATAAGACCAATAGAAGTATGGGCATTACAGAAATAAGAAGAGCCATCAGGAACAATATAGAGGGTGCTAAGGAAATATAAGCATATAGATGTCTCTGACCAAAAAGAAGTGACCATCAGTGGAGGGGAGCAGTAGAATGCTACTTGGTCACCGGTCTAGGCATGATCAATCTATGTTGGGTCGACTGAATGGGGGGGGGAGGTGATTGGTGTATAACCCAAAACACCCAGTATGCAACAATGTGTTTAAGTATTGCACCTGCAGATGTATATTGAAATGGAAAGGTGTGAATGTACCAGCCTTCCCATTGCGTCATCTAAATAGACAGATACATTTATACAGAAACAGAAACACACACATACACACACACACAGACACACACATACACAGACAAAGAAATATCTAAATTAATACATATCTATACACACAAACACAGATACATAAATTATAAGGTGCAGCAGAACTATGTGGTTAAGAAGATTGCTTTATAAGCACACAGTTTCAGGTTCAACCCCCATGACCTGGCACCTTAGTTAAGTGCTCAGTTGTTCAGTCAACTGAATTAGCAGGCTCATTGAATTAATGTGCAGCTGGCTGAGTATTCCACAGACATGTGAACCCTTAATGAAAATCTTAAGCAGAATAAGTGACTCATTGTGTGACAAAACTTTAAATTACAAGTACAATCCATTTGATGGACTTCCATACAGTTTCCATCTCCCCAATGACACTCACCCAAGATGCCATGTAGCAAAATTAAAGCAAAGACCACATGATTGCAAAGCAAACTTCTTAACCTTTTGGCCATACTATGCATGCATGTATGTATGTATGGGTGTGTTTTTGTATTTATGTTTATGCTGCATTTATTTGTCTCATACATTAGTAGTTCAACAAATAGTTATCAATATATAAAGTTCCAGACTTAAATAAGTACTGGAGTCAATATGATCATCTAATGCTTCAATGGTGGTGCTCCAGCCTGGGAACAGTCCTGTGACTGAAACTGGCAATATATATATATATATATATATATATATATATATATATATATATATATATATATATATATATATCTATATATATATATATATATATATATATATATATATATATTGGTAGGAATGGTAAGACAACAAAAGAATGAAAGAGACCTCGATATTATGTAAATAGAGGGATTTATCTGTAAATACAATATATGACAATTATTCAGTAGCCAGAGTTTTATCATGGCTACCGAATAATTGTCACATATTATATTTACAGATATATATATGTATATATATATATATATATATACGTGTGTGTATATACATATATTGTTTATGACATACGAGCAGCCTTCAGCTTTTTCTCTACAAGGGGTTTTTAACCCAATACTTAAATGCTATAATTTATAGATCTATCTACTTCATGTTCCACTGTTAAAAATAATACACACACACACACACACACACAAGCATGCATGCATATATATGTGTGTGTGTGTGTGTGTGTGTGTGTGTGTACATATATATGTATGTATGTATGTATGTATGTATGTATATATATATTTACACACCACATATGCAGACATTCAAACATATTTATGAACTTAAACCAAAGAAGGGAATAAATATTCAAAGCAAGAACTAAACAAGTGTTGTTGCAATTGTTGCCGCTGCTTGCTATTGTTGCTGAGTAACTAACCCCAGTTAGCTCTGGCTAGGATGGAGTTAATCAAGCAAAGCATTCAAACTAGCATTACTATCTGCTATCCTGCGATTTAGAACTTACAATGTTGGCAACCTACTTTTTAAAGATGGTGGAGAATTTGTTTGGGAGATATTTGTCTGCTACATTGAGCAGCAGATTGAGCATTTACATGGACAAAATGGACAAGAACGTTAATGAAATGATGCAGCACGCATACACAAAGCTAGACACTGAAAGACATAGTGTTTAAGAAGAGAGAGGTTCCGACGGCCAGAACTTGACAGCAAATGATATATATTTTCGCTAACTGCATGCAAGGAAAGTAATATATATGTATGTCACAACTCTCTTGTTTAATGTGCATCCAAAAGGAAGAATTTTTGTTTATCAAATTAAAAACATGAATTACAATAACTTGAGGTTATGCACTAATATTGCTGCTTGTTCTCACTTTACTTTTCATTTTCCAATGCTGACACAGCAAGCGATACTTTGCAAAATTAATTCTCTTTCTTCAGCAAAAAGAACTACAAAAATAAACTAGAATATAGAAATCGTTTGAATTCAGTTAAGAATCTGAACTCATTTTAGAGTGACATCAAAAATTGTTGCTATCGTAGGAATTTCTTTCACCAATTTATCATTATATATACATTCCAATTGCAGATATTTTCTATTCAAAAGAAAATATTTTGGGGAGACAGCAATACACAGAATAAATAGGTATCTATGGTTCCATAGATAAAAGCAAAGCTTCTAGTAACAGGAAAGACATGAATTCACTGATTGAAAATGTGATAGAATACATGATCAGAGATAAACTTTTTTTTTTATGGAATGAATTAACATACACTTCAATTTGGAATGAATTACCAAGATTCCATTTCTTCAATTTTTACTAATGAAGATACGATACTGAATAAAGTTTCCTTCCAATAACTATCACAAAGTAGAATTTACTATCAGTTGACAAAAAATATACTCCAATAAATTCTATCAAAAGATAATTATTTCAGATATGTATAAAATAAGATAAAGGAAAATATTAATGTAGAAGCATTGTAATAATTTCCTAAACTTCAGTCGTTTTTCACACAATAACAGATAAAGATTAAAGCATTTTGTAGATCAGTCAATAACAATTGAAACAGCTTTTCAAAACTATATATTTTTTTTAATGGAAGAGCAGTAAAGTCAATGTATTCACACTCATTCTTGAAGATCTTGAAAACAATTCAGTTATAAAGACATTGAGAAAACCCAGCTCAATAAATTTTCTATATCTGTAAAAATATCATTACCCTAAATAGCTTTCATGTTTTAAAATCTTCAACACAATACCATGCACATGACCAAGATAAGAAGAGAAAAAAAAATGTTCCATAAAAGAGATTGCCAAATGTATCAAATAAATTTCTTTATTATTAACTTTGGAACTGATCTTTCTTTACCATGTTCTACTTGCATTTTCATTATAGCATTTCAATAAATAGCATCACCTTTCTCTTTGTGTCTTGGACTATGACACGAAAGACACCTATATTCTGGCAATATAGTCTCAGACCTTTCATTTTATGGCTGTAATGTTTGAAACTATCTATTCAATTCTGTTTGAATAGCTACTTTTATAAAAACAAAACCATCATAAGCTGGCAATGTTCCTAAACTTTTCTTCTTTGAAACACAAGAGCAAAGTTACATACATCAATGTAACAGAACGAAATTTCATTGGCGTATGCTATTAAAAAGTATAGAAATTAGATCACTCTGAGTCATAGAAATTAACATTCTATCACCTACAAACCATTTAACACCTTAAGAGAGTACATATTTAATTGATGAACTAATGTGTCATCAGTTAAGATCCGCTGTAGTTGCAAACGAAAAAGAGGGAAAATAAAATACAAAGCCAACATGCTTTATATAATAGCTAACAGAAAAAGACAAAATATAACTCTTTTGTGACACACCAATCTAATTGAATTGGAAAGTGACATCAAGTTTCGTATTCTATAGAGTCAAATTAAAACTAATGCATGATAATGCATCTTGTAAATTTTATATAAGACAATTGTTGTTTAGACTCAGATAGTCTTTGGTTTAGAATCCCTATACTCAAATGCTGCTTATGGTAAAATCAAGCACATTGTCAAGTAAATGATTATCTACATGAAGGGGGAAAAGAGTCCTAGGGTCAGACATAGAACCAACCCCTCTTTATATATGGTTATGTGACATAAAATATCAACACACATCTGCCAAAATTTACCAATGCTTCAGATTTATGGTTCCTTAGAACAGTGGATCCAGTCTTTTTTTGCACCACAAGCAGGTGATATGCAAATCAGTTTTCTCATGGACTGGAGGATCACATAACAAAACAACAAAGTACATAATATATAATTTAATTATCTATACCGATGGAGTGGCTGGTAAGTAGCTTGCTTATCAACTACATGGTTCCGGGTTCAGTCCCACAGCGTGGCACCTTGGGCAAGTGTCTTTTACTATAGCCTTGGGCCGAACAAAGCCTTGTGAGTAGATTTGGTAGACGGAAACTGAAAGAAGCCCGTCGTATATATGTATATACATATATATATGCATGTGTGTTTGTGTGTCTGTGTTTGTCCCCCCACCATCGCTTGACAACCGATGCTGGTGTGTTTACATCCCCGTTACTTAGTGGTTTGGTAAAAAGAGACTGATAGAATAAGTAGTAGGCTTCCAAAGAATAAGTTCTGGGGTCGATTAGCTCGACTAAAGGCAGTGCTCCAGCATGGCTGCAGTCAAATGACTGAAACAAGTAAAAGAGTAAAAGAGTATATATATATATATATATATATATATATATATATATATATATATACATATAATCCTTTGTCTCTCTGTCTGTTCCCAATGCATTCTCAAATGGCTCAACCAAATCAAGTCAAATTTTACATGGTTATGCTATCAAACTTCATGAGTGACAGCATGTAAATTTTTCTGGATTAAAACAATGCAACATTGGCACTGGTTCCATATTATGTGTCAATACTCAAAGTATAAAAGTGAAAGAATAACATCTATATTGTAATATGATATATTTTCACTTTTATACTTTTACTTTTAATTCTAATCACGATGACAACATCACATTTTGTATATAACTGTGTATCCGTCTATGAACATATGTCAGTGAGTGTATGAGTGTGTATATATCTCACGGTGTGTATACATTTCTGTGTTAGATACATTATTAAACAAACTATATGTATGTGAGGGCTGGTCAGTGTCAATACGAAATTTTATTGTCATTTCAATTAAAACAATATAAAGTTTCATAGAGATAATCTTTCTATTTACGGAGATGTACCTGCATAGAAAGTGACATGATCTGAGATCATGCGCTCAGAACGTGCCGGTGGCACGTAAAAGCACCCACTACACTCTCTGAGTGGTTGGCGTTAGGAAGGGCATCCAGCTGTAGAAACTCTGCCAAATCAGATTGGAGCCTGGTGTTGCCATCTGGCTTCACCAGTCCTCAGTCAAATCATCCAACCCATGCTAGCATGGAAAGCGGACGTTAAACGATGATGATGATGATGATATATATATGTATATATATACAACCATCGACAGAGTAACAGTTACATACACAACATGAATAGACACACATATCAGTACATAAACATACATTTACATATGCATATACATATATACATACACAGACATGTCTACACACATACATAATTTTCTTTGAACTTCTGAGATTCTGAATTCAAATTCCACAGAAGTTAAATTTGCAATTCAACTTTTCAGAAATGGATTAGATGGATCCTAGCCATATTCTGGATTTCTACGAATCAAATATATACAAAATGGATCTCAGTTAGGATTTCTAACCATAAGTTTTCAGCAGTTTGATTAAGTAAGTCACTGCTCATTGAATTTACATGCAAATGGCTGAGTATTTCACAGACATGTGTAGTAAGTTAGGTAGTTATTTCTCTCCATGACATGAGGAACATAAGGTTGCAACACAATCTCTCCAACCAGCTGTTTTTCTGCCACTGCTCCTGTCTCATTCCAGCTTCTCCACTCTTCTTGTCTCCTTTTCTTGTTAATGGTCCTTCACTGTGTGGTTTTAGGGTTCCCTGCTGTTCTTTTCCTCCACCAGGCTGTCAATTTAAAGCCACCATACAATCACTTTTTTGATTTTGACTGAGGACATGTTTGATCCGGTATTCCAATGTCTGCATCTTATTTCATCACTGGTCCTGTTGGTGCTCGTTGTAATCTCAATTGTGTCATTTCAGTCTCTTTGCAGCCACTTGATGTCAAGTGTTCTCCTTGAGCATGCAAATGGGAAGCTGTCAATTGTTTTTTTTTTCTTCTGTTCTTGTCCCTTTCCAGTTTTCACATCTGTAGAGTAATACTGGTCAGACCAAACAGACATTTGTAACATAAACATAATTCTCAGGCAGAATCAGTGTGACACTGTTTGATAAAGGTGGGTCTTTGAATTATTGGTGTAATCCCTCCTACAAGCTTCCACACAGTTTCCATCTATCCAATATCTCTCAGAAAGCCTGCATCAACTCAATGCTATAGAAAATGACACTTGTGCGAGATACCACACCCAAGAAATTGTGATGTAGTAAACATCTTAACCTTTTGTTTACACTGCACCTACACTTTCCTTTCATGATAGTAAGGTCGTGAGTTCAATTCCCGATGGCACACTGTGTCCTTGAGCAAGACACTTTATTTGACATTGCTCCAGTCCACTCAGCTGGAAAAAATGAGTTGCACCTGTAAATCAAAGGGATGGTCATGTCACATTCTGTGTCAAACTGAATCTCCCCAAGAACTATGCTAAAGCTATACCTGTCTGTGGAGTGCTCAGCCACTAGCATATTAATTTCACAAGCAGGCTGTTCCGTTGGTCAGATCAACTGGAACCCTCATCATTGTAACCGACAAAGAGCCATTTTAGTTATACCTCCCCTATAAACATGAAGTCTTGTAGTAGTGTAAGATATCCTGATGTTTGAAGTGGCTTATTTCTTTTCTAGAGTTACATCATTTGTAGTTATCCCATAGGGGAGGCAGTATTTGGTACAAGGTTACATGGTTAGTCTGAAATTTACATATTTCTTTCTTGGTAAGACTTTGACAGTCAAAAGGCAACCGGCTGCAATGTAGATAAGAGATACTTGAAAACAATTTACATTCTTTAAATTGCATTGAAGAGTCATAACACTGGCACTCTGCTTTTTAAAATAGTAGAGAGTTTAAGTGGTATTTATTTATTTACTACATTTGAATAGCAAATTGAAAATTACAGACAGACATGAATACACAAAGCAACACTAAACCAGCTATAGAATGTCCTTGGTTTCTAAGTAAACAACCAATGAAATATTTGAATGATTATAATCTTGAATTCTGAACATTGAATTCTGAACATTGAGATTGAGATGGCACAAAATTGGAGTAAAAGGGTCAAAACAGATTTGATCATGGGGGATGTTATTTTGAAGAAAACCAGCTCTTTTGGGTAAGTACCAGTGATTACAGGGGTCAATGTAACTGACTTATCCCCTCCCCACAAAAATTGTTGGCATAATGCCAAAATTTGAAACCAATATTTATCAATTCATAGCATCAACATATATATAGGCATACAATTTCCATAGACAAAAGTAGTTTCATTTTATAGCATAAAGCTTTTGCCTAACACCAGGTCGACCTTAAGAAAGTAGCTTTATAATCAAACAGTATTGCAGTTTCAATAATCCCATCTTTTTAGATTACATCATTTGATATACCTTTTCCCCTTTAAAGACAGTGGGGTGTTAATTCTAAGAAATTCGTTGCTATTTGTAGTAAGGCAAACAACTGCATAGAAGTTCTTCCATTCACTCATTTCACACGACTACTATATCATCATGTACATATATAATCAAAATAGGTATTCTAAAAAGAAATTTAAAGAGCTTTAAAAAGAAATTCAAAGAGGTTTGATACCTAACTGTGAAAAATATTATTCTATATGCCAGTTTTGTTCGTATTAATCTCATTTGAAATAGAGTCATATATACTTTTCCAGGAACCTATTATTACTGGTTATATAATCAAAGAATGTTCCTGTCATAAAGCTAATTTCAAAACATTACTTCAAAGGTAGATATGAATCTCTTAGACTCTATTCACTGCAAGAGTTATCCAAAGACTATTATTCATAACCAAATTACAAGACTTCAACAGCTATTTTTACCATCGCTTTTTTTTTAATTTCTTTTTCATGCACATTGTAATTGTTGGACATAACAAGATAATTTTAAATCACATTTTTAACACAATGAATATACAAAATGTTCTTTATAAACTCATTTATAAAACATTAAAGCTGATTTTACTGCTCAATTAAAGATGTCATCCAAAACAGCTAAAATATACAGGGAAAAAATTACATCATCATCACCATCATCATGATATATACATTCATATATATACTTTTAATTCATTAACAAAAAACACAAACAAAAAACACAAAGCAACAAAAGCTGCTGCTTCTTTCCTAGAAAAAAAAATACCCCAAAAGTTACAAGCTTTTTCCGTCAGACATAGCTTACAGACATTTTGTTAAGCAAATCCAGTTTAAAATGTAAGAACGGTATTATTCATCATAAATTGTAGTCTTCAGCTAGAAGCAGTATTTTATACCAGGAGCTATATTTCAAAACCTGGAGCTATGGTTTACACCCAAAGCTTGTATTTTTCATTCAACGGTTGTACTATTCATTAAAGAATAATTTTTGATTTGAGACTTCCTTTTTGTTTGTTTTTACTAGTTAAGCTCAGCAGAAGGGGCAGTACCTTCCAAAACCATTGAGCATGATGACTAACTGTTGCATAAGCAGGAAGAAAATTCCACAGAAACAATGTGGTTAGTGCAGGGACTGACATGGGGGTGGATGGAGACAACTATGGCTATGGCTTGCTGATTCTGAGGACTGTGGATGGCAGGTAGCAATAAAATAAGTGGCAGAGCATTCTGTAGCACTGATATTTCCAAAGAATACAGCATTATGTTATTGTTTTGAGATAAGGCAAATAAGAGCCACGCTGAAGTAAGCTTGTTGCTTTGATATCTGTGATTGAAAGATTATCACTACCTGGACTGTTGTAATGTCCAACAAAAGATGTAGAGGCTTTTCAGAAAACTCTCTTAACATATATAGAGTTTCTTTGCACCTCAGCTTAATTCTCTTTTTTTTTCATATATATAATTGAGGCATCAAGCATTTCAGGAATTGTCAAGTGCCATTCTCCCATTAAATTCTAATCTATGGAAGCAAAGCAATAATGATTAAATTTGGAAAATAATTTTGCCATATCTTGTTTTATATCTGTTCTTGCATTACTTGTACTTCTTAAAGGTTCCCAATATATTTATATTTGATAATAATAGCAGCAAGGAAATGGTAGAAGTGTTCTGAAATCTTGGACTGCGTAGGAATAGCATAATTAAATTTCGTTTGTTATACTTTTACTTTTAAAATAATAATTTCATCAAGAATAACATTAAATAAGATTAGAGCAACACTTCAGATCTTAATTACTTCAAGGATATCAAGTGAAGGTAAGAAACCAAGAAAATGCAATCTGAAATGAGTAAATATCTTAGAACAGACATAAGCTCTCAAGGAGGTAAGTTCACAGTCTCTTTGTTTTTTCTTCTTTCTTACACTTTATTTTTTTTATTTTTATTAATTTCAGGTGAAAGTTAAGTTATTTCACTTCATTTCCAGCTCTATTATACCCTACTCTTGCAAAAAAATCAGTGAACTTCCAGACATTTTTTTTTACCATCACCACTACCACCACACCCTACCAAAATCTGATATAAGAGGCATAAAATTCACATATTTAATGCTTGATTCAATTTCACCTCTGTGTCAAATCAATAGTGTGCTTCATACAGTAAGATATGTTTTCAAACATATTTAGAATGATGGAGTAAAGAAGCTATTAACAATGAAATGAAACCCTCAAGTATATCTAAATAACATATCAAAATAAAGTAATATATCATATTGCCATCAAGAATATGTTCACATAAACTGATGATAGATGAAGTAGAAGGACTGTAGGTTTCATGACGTGCTATTTGATTGACTCCATAATCAGAAGATCAAATTTTACTGAAGTCACAGTGTTGTGTCTCTTGAGCATGACACATGCTTATTTAGTGGTAGAAAAGGAATCCAGCTATAGGAAATAATAATTATTCTTGCTATTGATGTGTTTTGGATGTTTCTTTTTTGTGCAGGGAATGTGAAAACCTTGAAATTATTTTGAAGGCATGTAATTTTCTCAAAACTTATATTCTTTAAAGCATTCTAGCTCAAAGGCTGCCACCACCATGCTGAAGCATCACCATTTAAAATATCTGCCCAGCATGGGCAAAAAATTTCATATTGCTCTCAAAAATAATAATAACAATTTCTGATTTAGGCACAAGACCAGCGATTTTAAGAGGAGGAGATCAACCAACATCAACATGAACCTAACACAGATGTTTACATTCATAAAGTGATAACATGGTCAGCATCCAACAAGTTATGGATAACTTGGAAAGCACCACAACCTGTCATGTGACCAAAAAAATACACCCGCTTCATGCTACAGTAGAATTTGTTTTGCTTTACAGCTCTGAATGTTAGTCTCTTACAATGGCCCAATAGTAATCATTAGACAGCACATATACTCAACTAGACAGCTCAAGACTTTTAACATCTCTTATTCTAGTCATATATCAAACAAATCACTGTATGGATCTTTACCACCTGTCACCCAGACAATCAAACAAAGATGGCTAAAATTTACAGGCCACTGTTTACGTTGAACAGATCAACATGTCACTGCACCATTTTTCTATAACTCCATGGGGACACTCAAACCAGGTGGTCCAATTCACATGATGTATATCCATAAATTTATGCAAGAGAGAGAGGACTGTGTGATATTTCAGAGTTGAAGTGCAATGTCATCTCACACAAACTGGAGGAAATTTGCTCTCAAGTTGGAGCCAATGTCAAACAAATAATGTGGCATAGACTAAGAAGAATATTGACCCTAGTAGTTGACTGGTACTTTAAGACATTTTTCCAGTGCTCTAACACTTCTGTCAGCTTGAGCATTTCTGAGGGCAGCAGGTTAGTTGATACCATTGACACCAGAATGTGACTGGTACTTTATTTTATTGAACCTCAAAGGACGAAAGGCAAAGTTGACCTGAGTAGAATTTGCACTTTGGAAAGGAGAGACCTATGGAAGAATTGTAAGTAAAGTTCATGGTACAAGACTTTTGAAGAGGAGAAGCAAAATGGATAGTAAAGAAATATAAAAGGTCTTTGAGTTGGAATTAGAGTTGTGAAATATACAAAGAGGGCACAGCTTGATAGCAGAAAAGTTATTACGGAGTATTAATAAGTATTATTTACTAGATAGACAACCATTTCTCTCTCTTTAAAATATACTGTATTGTATGGTTGTGTGAGTGTAAACTACACACAATAGCATGTGTGTGTGTGTGTGTGTGTGTGCATGTGTGTATGAATACATATACACATGTGTATGTATATATAGATATGTGTGCATGTGTGTGTATCTGTGTGTGTGCAGGTATGTATGTGTGAGTGAATGTATATGTGTACAGTTCTGTAGAATTTATTTGCACTTAGTAAAAATTTATCAGCTTCTCATACCAAGTGGAAATATTTTCTGGGGTTATGAACTGGAAAATTTCTAAGTGCTATTCAGAGGTCATTTGCAAAGTGTCCAAACATACGAGCTGTGTATGTTCATGGGTCAAGAGAGTAAGGACACCATTTTGTGGAGTCTGTTGCTATGAGAACTGTGGTGGCCGTCAATGAAAAAATCTATATTTTTCACATTTTTACTGCTTAGCTACATTGATTCATTGCTTGAAATTGTTAACAAGTCACATACACAATGTCCTCATATTTTTACAAAAAAAAAAAAGGAGCTTCCACATGGATGCATACACAGCTATGCAGTTAACAAGTTCACTTCACAACTACATGGTTCTGAGTTCAATCCCAGCTTGTGGAATCCTGAACAATTCTTTTTTTTAACTTAGCCACAGGCTGACCAATACTTTGTGAATGAAATTTGGCAAATGGAAACTGTGCAGAAGGCAGCTCTGTTTAAGCTTGTGGGTGTGTTTGTATATGTGTGTGTGTGGACACAGCATAGTTAAACGGTTAAGGGGTTTGCTCTGCTTTGCACTTGCAAGATCCCAGGTTCAAACCTGCTGCACGACACTTTGAAAAAAATGTCTTTAGCAAGGCCACATGTTGACTCAAGCCTTGTGAGTGAATTTCAATAGACATGAAACTACAAGAGTTCACTGGTTAGATTGTTCATGTTATTTAATGGTCTCCAGCCTTACCACACTGTGTTACACTTGTTCTGTCTTGGAATTACATTAAGGGCAGATGTATTAATGGTATACTCAGCCACTTACATAATAGTTCAATGAGCAAGCCGTCCACTTGATCAATCAATTGAATATTGACCACTGAAACTGATGGCAATCCATTTACTCAGTGTGTGTGTGTGTGTGTGTGTGATGTATGAAGGCAAGTGGCCTAATGGCTAAACTCATAATTATAAGGCTGTAACTTCAATTCCTGACAGCACATTGGGTGCTTGAGTAAGGCACTTTATTTCATACTGCTCCAGTCGCAGGAGTGGCTGTGTGGTAAGTAGCTTGCTTACCAACCACATGGTTCTGGGTTCAGTCCCACTGCGTGGCACCTTCGGCAAGTGTCTTCTACTATAGCCTCAGGCCGACCAAAGCCTTGTGAGTGGAATTGGTAGACGGAAACTGAAAGAAGCCCATCGTATATATATATGTATGTGTGTTTGTGTGTCTGTTTTTGTACCCCCACCATCGCTTGACAACCAATGCTGGTGTGTTTACGTCCCCGTAACTTAGCGGTTCGGCAAAAAGACAGCAATAGAATAAGTACTAGGCTTACAAAGAATAAGTCCTGGGATAGGGAGATGGCAACACACACACACACACACAATGGCTTTTTTTAGTTTCTATCTACCAAATCCACTCACAACGGTTTGGTTGGCCCAGGGCTGTAGTAAACAACACTTGCCCAAGACATAACATAATGGGGTATATGCATGTGCATATGTGTGTATATCTTTAACTACTGTATGCTGGTGAAAGATCAATGAAGGATCATGAATGAGTAAACTGGGGAAAAAGAAAAAAAATGGTACTCTTTGAATGAATTCTTTTATGATATTTGTTTAGCACTGAGTTGCAGACACTCCCTTGTCCCTCAAGCCATCTTAATTGCAGTGAAGCAGTGATTGATTCATTGCAAATCTATGAGTAACGATGTTATTGTTCACCGATTGCAATATAAAATGCATAAAGATAAATATATGTAAATAGAATAGAGTGATTTGAAAGGAATCAACAGAACTTTTATTTTCAGTGGTGGGAGTAGAGTAGATTCAACACCCATGACTTTGCAATCCCTCCCAGATTGGTGTGATTAAATTTACTAATGTTCTACTTCAACAACTGTTATTTAATGCCTGTAGGGCTCATAGTATTTCAGCAAATAAATAAATCAATAAAATTGTTATTATCAATTATCAGAGTAAAGCAGCGAGCTGGCAGAAACATTAGCATGCCGGGTGAAACGCTTAGCAGCATTTAGTCTGTCTTTACGTTCTGAGTTCAAATTCCACCAAGGTTGACTTTGCCTTTCGTCCTATCAGGGTTGATAAATTAAGTGCCAGTTGTATACTGGAGTCGACCTAATCAACTGGCCCCCACCTCAAAATAAAAAAAAATAAAAATTTTGGGCCTTGTGCATAGAGTAGAAAAGATTATCAATTATTAGAGTTTTTACAACATCAAGAAAGAAGACTTATAGAGTTAGTGCTTGTTTCTACTCTTTACATTCTGAGTTCAAATCTTGGTGTATTCAGCTTTGCCTTTCATCCTTTCAGGCTTTATAAAATAAAGAACCAGTCAAGTATTGGAGGGATTCGGGGAAAGGAGGGGGGGGGTTCAATGGTATTCATTAATTCCTTCCTCTCAAAAGGAAAAGCTGTGTTTCTAAATTAGGGAGATAGTTGGCAGAATTGTGGCACTCCTAACAAAATGGTAAACCAAACTGAGCAGTTGTAGTATATACCTATCAAATTACATCATTAGACAAAAATCCTTTATCCATACATACACACACACACACACACACACACACACATATATATATATATATATATATATATATATATATATATATATCATCATCATCATCATCATCATCACTATTTAACGTTCAGTGTCCATGCTAGCATGAGTTGGACAGTATGATCAGGGCTGGCATGTTGTGGGGCTGCACCAGACCCCAGTCTGATTTGGCATGGTTTTTACAGCTGGATGCCCTTCTTAATGCCAACCACTTTACAGAGTGTGAATATATCATCATTATCATTGTCATCGTTTAATGTCCACTTTCCATGCTGGCATGGGTGGGACAATAAATATATATATATATATATATATATATATATATATATATATATATACTTCCTCCCTTTGTTTCTCCCTCTACCACTCTCTCTCTCTTCCCCTTACACCGGCATGGTCACATGCTTCCGGTCAATAATCCTTTTCTTCCTTGGCTATCGCCGAGCAAACACGCGAACTACTTCGTCCCTATTTTCAAGTTCGTGCCTCACAGCGTTCATACACACATAATTTTTCTCGTCTGGCCATAAAGCCTTTTCTGTTTGTTTTCCTGTCTTGTTTTTTGTCCGCCACTGCATTCCTCCATGGCAAGATTTAATTTGTGTATACAAATTTAATTTGCGGTCCATGGGAAGAGCCGTTTTAACGATGCGTCCTGCCCAGCTCTTCGAAACGCCGGTGTTAAAACGGGGGTAGCTGATGAAGAAGAATGTTCTCTACGTGGCTTGTGTGTTTTCTCGTGTACGTTTTGTTTGCAATGTCCTGTACCCAGATATGCACCTATACATACAGGTGGATGTCGGTATGCACATACCTGTACGTATATATGCATATACTCATTTACTACTTGTTTATATATATATATATATATATATATATATATATATAATGGGCTTACACATAGTTTCTGTCTAAGAAACTCATTCACAAGGCATTGGTCAGGCTGAAGCTGTAGTAAAAGAAACACTTTCCCCAAGGTGCTGCACAGTAGAACTGAACCTGCAACCATATAGTTGCAAAGTGAGCTTCTTAACCCTGCAGCTATATCTGCAGCTGCGAAGAAAAGTAGACATGGTTTGTTGTTTTTTTTCATTTAGAGAAATGTTTACTACAGAGTTTAGAAAGATGAGGCAGGAAAAAGGCTGATGAGTAGTGATAAGGTGGGCTTGGGCAGACATGATACGTGACTTAATTCACAGAAGAAGCTACTGCTATAGAGGCAAGAGACAGAGAAAGATGAGGTAGGTGTTTCTTCTTTGTATCCCCCTATGAAAAGAACAATGTTTCTTGTGATTTGTTTAAACAGCAATGACAAAGCAGAGCTGATTTGCAAAATGTCATTTAAATTGGTTACCTGGTTAATTAATTAATGCGAAATTAATTAAATAACTACTAATTAAACTTCAGTTCACTGGCTTGAAACCATTACATAAGGAAGGGAATGATACCTCATACATAAAGGTCTCTAAGGACCAGTTTAGAAATTATTTAATTATCGTTATTGGGTTTAGCGAGTTGTCAGAGTTGTTGGAGTATGGGAAAGAATAAATATTTTGCAGCATTTTCTCATGGCACTCTACGTTCTGAGTTCAAATCCCACTAAGGTTAACTTCAGAATTCATCCTTTCTGGATTGATTAAATAAAGTACTGGTTCAGAGGAGTGAATTGGCATAACTATTAGAGGCATGGCTAAGCACAAGCACGGTTATGTGGTTGAGAAGTTTACTTCCTATCCACATGGTTTTGCATTCAGCCCCTCTGCATGGCACCTTGAACAAGTGTTTCTACAATAGCACAGAGTAAAACATAACCTCGGTGTATGGATTTGGTAGATGGAAACTGGGAAAAGCCCATTGCATGTATTTATATGTATGTGTGTGTGTATGCATCTGCGTGTATATGTGAGTGGGTGTGTGTTTGTATCTCCTTGCTTTTGACATCATGTGACAGCTGTAAATGATTGTCACTGTCATACAAGCAGTGTCATTCGTTTCCAATATTCTCCAGCAACATGTCTGGCCATAGGGAAATATTACCTTATTTGGTAACAGGTAATGGTTGGCAATAGAAAAGGAATCCAGCCTTAGACAATTTGCCTCAATAAAACTTTGCAATAAACCTATGCAAGCATGGGAAAGTTGGTGTGATGATGATGATGATCATCATCATCATCATCATCATCATCATAGAGCATCAAATGCAATGCCTTACAGTAGCTGTACCAGTTATAGGTGCAGGCATGGATGTGTGGTAAGAAGCTTGCTTCCCAACTGCATGAGAATAAGTAAAAATTTAAGTACTGGAATTAATTCATTCGACTAAAAAAAAAAAGATTTTTCAAAGCAGTGCTCCAGCATGGCTGGTGTCTAATGACTGAAACAAATAAAAAGATAGAAAAGAAAGATATATATATATATACATATATATATCTATATATATATATATAAATAAATATATATATATATATATATATATATATATATATATATATATATATGTATGTATTTGTGTGTCTGTGTTTGTCCCCCACCCCCACCGTCACTTGACAACCGATGTTGGTGTGTTTACGTCCCCATAACTTAGCGGTTTGGCAAAAGAGACCAATAGATTAAGTGCTAGGCTTACAAAGAATAAGTCCTGGGGTTGACCTGTTCGACTAAAGGCAGTGCTGCAGCATGGCCGTGGTTAATATTACTGAAACAAGCAAAAGAATAAGAGAATAATATACATATATATATATATATATATATATATACACATACATATATATATATATATATATATATATATATATATACATATATATGCATATATATATATATATATATATATATATATATATATATATATATATATATATATATATATATAAAAGAAATAGTGACGCTTATGCCAGGAGCTGTAATCAACAGACAGTATCAGTAATAGAAAAACCAATGGAATTTCCTTGGTTTGATCGGATCATCAGCTGCCACCACCAGCAATGGTATTCACATTATCCTCTCTCCTTTCCCTGATCTGTCTCTGTCTGTCTCTCCCTCCCCTTCCTCTCTCTCTCTCTCTCTCTCTCTCTCTCTCTCTGTCATTCCCTCCTCCTCTCTCAAGTGAGACAGAGTAGCAGGTTACAGCAGCATTATACATTTTGTGTATTTTTGTTTTGTTTATTCCAATTCCAATTCTTCCCTAGTTCTAACCACTGAACTGTGAACAGGAGTGGAATATGATTGGTTTCTTTTTTTTGTTTTTGTTTTTTGCTTATGTTTTTTTTTTCCAACCAGTTTAATTTGTGGAATAAAATGGAAACAGTTTTTTTTTTTTTTTTTTTTTTTTTTTTAGTTAATCAACAGCTCTTCAGCAATGTCAGTTGTAACAAGGTTTCAACACTGTAAGTCCGTCAGCAGCAGCCTAGCATCGTAAACTCACAGACACTGAAGCTTTAATTGATTATTAGTTGGTCATAACAAATATGAATATGATTCTGTGTACATGCACATATCTGTGGGCATGTGTGTGTGTGTGTGTGTGTGTGTGTGTGTGTGTGTGTGTGTGTGTGTGTGTGTAAAGGATTCAACATTGGCTTTGACAACGAGCATTCATCATCATCATCATCATCATCAGTCAATGTTCGTTTTCCAAGCTGGCATGGGTTGGATGGTTTTACAGATGCTGGCTAGCTGGAGAGCTGCCCCAGGCTCCAACTGTCTGTTTTGAT
>NC_142930.1:145051597-145071597 GCF_046866305.1 Octopus bimaculoides
GCAATTAAGCTTAAGAAGTTTCTGCTAATATGAGTGGATTTAAACTAAAAATTGTATAATACAATAGAATATGTCTTTGTCCTATTTTTACACAAGGAAATATTAATACATGTTTTGTATTGTATTTTACCTGTAAAGCTAATTGCTTCATTATCAATTCAGCTTTATCTGTAGATAAGGTAGATGTACTTTCATCAATGTTATGGATAAAATTCCTTAGAATAATGGTTAGGAGATTCAAATCATTTATATAAAATAGTTATTCATTAGTTTTGGGGTAAGTGTAGAATTTTTCAACCCCAAAGTACATAAAATTAGCTATGCTAAGACTAGTCTCAACTGTAGTTTTTAAGTCTGTTTTTCTGAATAATCATGAATCTGCTTAGCAGTTGATTACTCTTCTTACAGGAGAACATAAGCCCATCATCTCTGTATAAACCAACCTTGTGAGGTAAGAAATCTTTTGTAGATTCCAAAATACAGATTCCAGTAATTTTGCAGAATTCAGGTCTTATTGTGGTATTCCATAGAAACATTAAACAATTTACCTCCATCTTTTTCACCCAGGATTTGTTTAACCTGATTGAGAATTGCTTTAAAGTTTGATTTTAATCCATATTTTTATACACTTTTCTTTTGAAGAAAATTTCCCACAAGCCTCCCCAAATGCACTTGGTTTTGAAAGAAACAGGATGGTGACATTCAAAATTTAATACACGTGTTTATTTTCATTCAAATTTATGCTGAAAGCTATGTATAAATGAGAAATTAATATTATTTTAAAGTGATAATGATTTGAATGAATGCTCAGAAATGTTAGCTTTCAACAGGCATGATTGAAATTCCTACTTCACAATTACATGCCTTTAAATATCTGATTAAAGCAGTGAAATTCACAAAGACTGGAATAACATTTTTTTTTTTTTTTTTTTTTTTTTACATTTTCTTCACTTTTATGTACTCCTACAGACACATGACTGCCAAGAGCTATTTTCCTTGCACTGTTTTTTTTTTATACACAAGCAACTGACAACATACTGAGTTTTTTGCTTTGTTTCTTTTTTTGTATTCTTCTACATACAATTTACTTCTCATACACATATATACATTCTACTGCTTTCCACATCGCTTTGAATAATTTATGTTTACCTCAACCACATTAAATTACCTCTCCACTTTGTTTTCAAACAAAATTTAAATTGTTATCCAATAATATTCTTCTGTTTATTCCATGCCATCAACCAGCATTTACTTTAATGTTCAAGCATGTTTTTACGATATGCTTATTATTTACCAAATTTCATGTTCTATTTTTCATAATCTTATGCAGATCAGCCACAGGAGAAACAATTTGTGAAGTTTCAGGTTCTAATAAATTATATCACTCTAATTTCAGTATTGAGTACTCTCCCTCTCTATCTCTCTCTCTCTCTCTCTCTCTCTCTCTCTCTCTCTCTCTCTCTCTCTCTCTCTCTCTCTCTTATGCTTGTCTACACTTATGTTCATATACTTATATATATCTATAGCGGTTAGTTTTACACATGTAGGGTAACAAAGATTATCGTGTAAAATAGAGATTGTTTATGAATATATGTATGTATGTATGCATGCATGTATACACACACCTCATTATTATTATTATTATTATTATTATTATTATTATTATTATTATTATTATTATCTGAAAACTATGAGTCAAAGGCCTAGAGTTTCATGCACATGCATTTCCTAATTCATTTGGTAAAACTTATGCACACACACACACACACACACACACACACACACACATGCAAGCATATTTGTTACATTTTTGCATACACATGTGTGTGTATGAGTGCATGTATGTGTAACATGTCATTTTTATAACTCAGCATCATCCTCGCCACTAATAAAGAACTACATTAGTCGTATTATGCCATAATTATCATTATCTTCAGGAGCACAAACAGCAACAACTACACCATTCCACACAGACATCAAACTCTCTGTCTCTCTCTCTTCCTCACCTCATCACCTATCATTCATATCATTTCACATTTTATAAACTAAATCATTATCATTATATCATTCGTATTTTCTCCTCGACAAACAATCCTTCATGCCTTTACAATCTCATGCTCTAATATTCTCAATATATGAAAAACAAGCAGCTAAATTCGGCACAAAGCTGAAACTGATAAATTTGAAATATTAAAGAGGAAAAAAAGAATCTAGAGAAATGTCATTTTATATTCTGTTTACTTCAAAATATAAAATTTCAAAATCAAGTAAAATACAGAATATCATGTTTTTCTATTTTTTGTCATTATTTTTCTTTCTTCTAATTTAACTAGAAGCCATTCCAAATTCTTGCCTTGTTTTAATTTTTCTTCTTTATCTTTGTTTTTACTTTATCTTAACTGAAAAGCAAGTAAAGTAAATTTTTTAAAAAATTAAGATTTTATTCAATTTCTAATTAGCTTTTGTTATGTAAAATTGTTATTGTTGACAACATACATTTCAAACAATGGTAAATTTTTAGACAATGCCTCCTTAGAGACTACCTTGATAACAAATGACAATAACCTTGTTACCAGAGCTGGTGCCTTTAATGAATGCGTCTAGCAATATTATGACAGTTACTCTGGTATAATAAGAAGCTATGGATATGGCACAAGGAATGAGGAGGATCGAGGCTTTTGCATTCTTTCAGAAATGACCAAACCAATTGCAACAGTAATCTTAGGAAACCAACCAACCACGTGATCTTCTATCAGTTAGGCAAACATAAAAACCACCTCAATTACACACTTACCAGAAAGCAGGATAAGAAATCTACAGAGGATAAGAATTAGATAGTCAGAGACACAAGACAATCTAGAGTACAAAGGTATGGAAGCTGAAAATTCACTCAACCAGATCTAAGTTCAAAGAATCACCAGTCAACACATATGATGGTAAAGAGAAAGTGCTAGAGATTTATAATATAGAAAATAACTGGAAGTTTTTATGAGACAACCTCTTGCAAGTCACAGATCAGATTTGTGAATGAAGCATGGCATCACCAAGATGGAAGGTAAGATGATGATAGAATGGTACATTAGATAGAGCAATAAAAAAGAGACAGGACAGGTAAGATTGAATGGTACGAAGGAGTAAAGAATAACATCTGCCAGCAAAAAGAAAAGATAGACATTAGTTATGCATAGTAAGGAGAGAAACTGAAAGTAAGGGACTTGCTAATATTTAACATTTGAGAACATCAAGGAAGGGCAAAACTACATTACATAATAATGGACACTGGTTTTCTTTGTGAAAGCAATGTAAAATGGAAGCTATAATTGCATAAGGATGAATGACAGTGGTGTCTGAATGCCTTGCTTTGACTTTTGACAAAATACATTTTTGATTGTATTCATCTCCAACATTGACTCAAGTATTTGTACAAATGTGTTATCTAAACCTTTGTTCCACTACAAAACCAATAGGTCTCATATATTGCAATAGCACAATTCAATGTATGTGAGAGGCACACTAATGTTAACAGCTGTTTAGGAACTCAATCACATAAGTGTACAGAGAGTCTGCTTCATTACAGAATCAATACTTTTGTAACTAATTCTCCATCAAATTGTTAATAATTAACTCATTTACAAAAGGAACAACATTGTTGGGTAGGAGATAGTGTTGCTTATTCTGAAGTTTGAAGGATCCAATGAGCTTCCCTTAATTTGATTTATCACTCCATATGTACTCAACAGCCCAATTCTATTTGGAAGATCAATCTTGCCATTAGAATCCTGCTGTTTCCTCTTTTCACCACACAAATCAGAAAATCAGTATAATTACTACTACTCTCAAATTATGTAACTTTACATTCATGGTAAGATTCAGTTGCATCAATCTCACCCAAAGTGAACAATGGATCTTAACTATGTCCATGAGAACATCTCTACCAAATGTCTTTAAGATAAGAAGCATTAGCTGCAAATCACCTAGAAACACAATGATCTTACCATTTAAAAGATAAATCCTTCTACAAAAGATTGTAAGCTGTGTGATCACCAAGCATCATACATATACACCAGCATTTATGGTGCTTCTTTCCAACATATGAAACCAGTGTCAAATTATTTATGCTCAGTTTGCTGCTGACATCAATACAGCAAACAGAATCCTTGTCAATGGAAATAGGAATATAGAAAGACAAGTAGTAGGATCACTTTCATGAGACAATACAGTTAGATACTATGATAATAACTGATTGATCCCAACATGCTTCCACATCTTCAATAAGGGTCTGAATGAAAAAAATAAAAGACTTTCCAACATTGTTTGGACAATCAACAAAAAAAAAAGAGAATGTATTCTTGTTCAGTGTGGTATCCATTAACATGTCAAAAGTATGTGCTTCAAAGTTTTCTTTTATTTTTTCGACTAAATTAATTCAGTTGTCTGCAAACGTCTGGAAGTGACTGAAAGAATTGTTTCATTAAGAAGTTTGTTTTAAGTGTCTCGTACTATCGCCTCAAGTCAACCATTGCTTCAACAATAAAATTTGGAAGATGGAAACGGAATAGTAGCTTGTCAAACACACTCACATGCTCATATATATATATATATATATATATATATATATATATAAGTAAACATGTGCACACACACATACACATGCACACACACACGTGTATGTGTGACTGTTTAAGTAATTAGATGTCTTTATGTTGTCACTGTGCAAACAAAAGCAGTGACATCCTTTGTCATAAACAATATAGCTCATAATTCTTATAATGCATAAAAACAAAAGAGAAACAAAAATACCTTGCTTGACAAGAGCGCCAAGGCATGCATGGAAACCAAGGACATTAACGCAGGTGAAGAAGACCATAAGCATAAACCTTGATGGTTGTAGCAAATATCTGAACAAGACCTTTGAACTCTCTTCTAATTTGTGAAGTGTAGGCTAAGCATAAAAGCAATCAAGATGATGATGATCATTATCATCATCAACAATTAATGTCTGTTTTCCATGCTGGCATGGATTATACAAGTTGACAGGAACTGGCCAAGCCAGGCACCACACCAGGTTCCATAGTCTGTTTTGGCTTGGTTTCTAAAACCAACCACTCCACTGAGTGTACTTGGTGCTTTTTATGCAGTACCATCACCAGTGCTTTCTACAAAGCACTAGTGTTTTTTTTATGTGGCACCATCACCAGTGCCTTTTATGTGGCACCATCACTAGTGCTTTTTACATGACACCAGCAAGCATTTTATGTGGCACCAGCACTAATGCTTTTTAGATGGCACCAGCACCACTGATTTTTACATGACACCAGCACCGGTGCCGTTTATGTAGCACCAGTACTGATGCTTTCTACATGGCACCAGCACCAGTGCTTTTTATGTGGCACCAGCACCACTGCTTTTTACATGGCACCAGCAAGCATATGCTCATGTGCTAAAAAGACATATGCACCATTGCATGAATGCAAGCACAATTGCAGTACCCAATTCCCTACAGGGCTGAAGGTGGTTGTAAAGCAAGCTTCTTAACTACACACCCATGCTTGCACCTATAAAATGCATAAGAGGAATGACAGATAGATAAAGAAGTGCCTAGGAATCTAAGTGGAGGGAACATGCTGAAGAAGAGGCGCAAGTAGGACATAGAAAGAAGTGGTGGACACTTATTTCAGGTTGTTGAACTTTACAAAGAAGACATGGAATCACAAATGACAGGGAGAGAAGACTTATCAAACCCATGTAAGTATGGAAAAGTGATAGTAAAATTATATCGATGATGATGATGATTGCATATGCATATATCATCATCAGTATAATTATATACAGATACTTACATATATACAGGTACATATACACACATGCTTATGTATACACAACGTACACATGCATGCACACATATGTATACAGAGCACACACATGTGTGTGTGTGTGTGTGTGTGTGTGTGTGTGTGTGATGAATACATGTCCATTTGTGTATTCAAATCAAAGTGTATGATTCTAAATATCTAGGTTTCAACAAAAGAAGGTTGAGTATTGGATATAAAAACTCCCTTTAAAACTCACTTATAGAACTCTGAAGTAAATGTATAAAAGAGCTCTTTACTTTGAAGATTAATGGGAAAGTGAAGTTTTTAGATTCTATATATTATTGTTCATATTCTTGTGCATTACTGATATTATACTTGGATCACTTATTCATAGACAATTCATTTGGGATAAAGAGCCAATGAATTCATACAGAAGGAAAAAAAAAAAAAGAACAGTCAGGGAATGAGTGACTGTAATGAAGAAGAAATAAAGAAGTATAAAAGGGAAAGAAATAGATGCCTACCAGATTATACATGATACAATTAGAAGGAATGAAAAAGAAGAAATTAATGAGGCTGTGTGTGGTGTGGTGAAGCAAAGCAAGCAAGCTATTGTCTTGGGAAATATGTAACTAGTCTACCTAGGAAGAAGTTGGAGAACCAAACTTCGATTCTATTAAGATCATAATAATTAACAAGGGAAGGTACCAGCATGATTACTGCTTTATCATACATAACAGAGAAGACAACAAGCAAACACACACACACATACACACACAAAAATGATAATAATTCTAACAGTTAAATATAGCATTACTTTAGACAATGCAAAAAGATAAAGGAAGTTAATCTAATGTATTCTAAATTAAATATATGGACAACAACAACAACTTCAAAGAAACAACTTAGTGCAACGATTTGCAAGACCAAGTTTTGCAGAGGAGGAAATGTAGACAATTGAAACAACCAACTGTAGTATAAGATTATAAATACAGTTGTTTTTTGTTTTTTTTTTGTTTTTTTTTTTTGGCTTTTGTTTATTTGGAGGTTTTTTCTTTGCTGTTGTTGGGGTTTGGAAGAATGAAAATGCAAAATAGACCAATCAAGATCTGAAACCTGAACATTGAAATCATTAAAAGTACTCAATACCATGTTTACCTTGAAATTAATATTTTCTTTCTACTATAGGTAGAAGACCTGAAATTTTTTGGGAGAAGGGGCTAATTGGTTATATGAACCCCAGTGCTTGACTGGTACTTATATCAACCCCAAAAGGATGAAAGGTAAAAGTTTACCTCCGTGGAATTTGAATTCAGAACATATTAAGTCAGAATAAATACTGCAAAGCATTTTGTCTGACATGGGAACAATTCTGCCAGCCTGCTGCCCAATTATGATTATTATTATTATTATTATTATTATTATTATTATTATTATTATTATTATTAATAATAATAATAATAATAATAATAATCCTTTCTTCCTCCTATAGCTGCAAGGCCTGAAATTTGTGGGGAGGGGTTTATGTCGATTACATCAACTCCAGTACTCAACTAGCACTTAATTTATCAACCCCAAAAGGATGAAAGGCAAAGTTGACTTTGGTAGAACTTGAACTCAGAATGTATCAATGAGAGAAATACCACTAAGCATTTTGCCTAGCATACTAAGAATTCTAACAGCTCGCCACCTTATTAATAATAATAATAATAATAATAATAATGATAATGATAATAATAATAATCATAATAATAATATAACAGAAAATTGCACTACTGGGTACTGCACACATTCTACGCAAAACACTTCAATACAGTAAACATAAGAGTACCACAGCAAACCACAGCACATACCCAAGGCGCACAGAGCTGCGCTCGGTAGTGAAGTGAAAGTACGTTATAAAAATAAAACTACTGAATAATAATAATAATAATAATAATAATAATAATAATAATAATAATAATGATAATAATAATAATAATGGTTTCAAATTTTGCCACAAGGACAGCAATTTGTGAGGAGGGGATGAGACGATTACATCGACCCTAGTGTTTAACTGGTACTTATTTTATCAACCCCGAAAGGATGAAAGGTAAATTTGACCTTGATGGAATTTGAACTCAGAACGTACCAACAGGTGAAATACTGTTAAGCATTTCGTCCAGCGTGCTAACGATTTCACCAGTTCACCACTTTAATAATAATAATAATAATAATAATAATAATAATAATAATAACAACAAGAGCACTCAGAGAGGTAACACCAACATCCTCCCAATGGTTAGCTGGAGATGATTTTCAAAATGAGAATATCTGAAATAAACTCGACTGCTCTCACAAATGAGAATACTAAAAATTAACCCGATCACTCTCAGAAATTAAGTAAAAAAAACAGGAAAAATAATCCAGAATTTTTGTCTGGTACCAGATCAATCCCAAAATTTAATCAGTTCGTGTAAAACAAGAGAATTTCAATATACACTTGTAGTGCCAGTACATTTTAATTTTTTTTATTCATATACCAATTTCACTCATGATGAGCTTAGTCAATCAAATTGACCCAAAACCTATATACTGGTACTTAATCTCTTTTCTCTTTTACTTTTACTTGTTTCAGTCATTTGACTGTGGCCATGCTGGAGCACCGCCTTTAGTCGAGAAAATCGACCCCAGGACTTATTCTTTGTAAGCCTAGTACTTATTCTATCGATCTCTTTTGCTGAACCGCTACGTTACGGGAACATAAACACACCAGCATCGGTTGTCAAGCGATGTTGGGGGGACAGACACATACACATACACACACATACATATATATATATATATATATATACATATATCGTGCGGGTGACACGTAAAAGCACCCACTACACTCTCTGAGTGGTTGGCGTTAGGAAGGGCATCCAGCTGTAGAAACTCTGCCAAATTAGATTGGAGCCTGGTGTTGCCATCCGGTTTCACCAGTCCTCAGTCAAATCGTCCAACCCATGCTAGCATGGAAAGCGGACGTTAAACGATGATGATGATGATGATGATGATACGATGGGCTTCTTTCAGTTTCCGTCTACCAAATCCACTCACAAGGTTTTTGTTGGCCCGAGGCTATAGTAGAAGGCACTTGCCCAAGGTGCCACACAGTGGGACTGAACCCGGAACCATGTGGTTGGTAAGCAAGCTACTTACCACAATCGATTTTTTTTTTTTTTGTTGATCCACTTAGTTATAAGAATGTAAACAAATACAACACAAAGATGCACACAGGCACATATATGAGAGGGTGCTGCAAAGTTCCTGGCTTTAAGGACTGTAAAGTTTTTAGATTCTATATATTATTGTTCGTATTCTTGTGCATTACTGATATTATACTTGGATCACTTATTCATAGACAATTCATTTGGGATAAAGAGCCAATGAATTCATACAGAAGGCCAGATTGAAAGCCCAACCTTCCAAGTTCTTTTACAGGGCTTAGAAGAACTGAAGGACTGCTGCAATAAATGTACGAATCTGCGAGAGGAATATGTTGAATAAAATCCTAGTTAACTGATCTTCCTGTATTTTCTTTTACACAGAGCCAGGAACTTTTCAGCACACCCTCGTATATATATATACAATGGGGTTCTTTCGGTTTCTACCTACCAAATCTTCTCACAAAGCTTTAGTCATCCCAAGGTGCCACACAATAGGACTGAACCTGGAACCATGCGACTGGGAAGCAAGCTTCTTACCACACAGCCACATCTGCATCTCACACCACACACACACACACACACACACATACACACACTCATACACAACCCCACTCCCCTCTCTCTCTCACACACACACACACATATATATATGACAGGTTTCTACATAGTTTATGTCTACCAAATTCATTCACAAGTTATTAGTTGGCCTGAAGCAATAGTAGAAGACACTTGCCCAAGGTGCCATGCCGTGAAACTTCTTAACTGCACAGCAATGTCTACACCTTACACACAATATCTATTAAACAATATTAAAGACATGACATCTTTTTGTAATACTGTCCCTTTTGTAATTAACTTATTTATCTTTTACTTGTTTCACTCATTCGACTATGGCCATGCTGGGGCACTGCCTTGAAGAGTTTTCTTAGTTGAATGTATCAAACCCCAGTACTTATTTCTCAAAGCCTGATACTCGTTCTGTCAGTCTCTTTTGCCAAACCACTAAGTTATGGGGATGTAAACACATCAGCATTGGTTGTCAAGCAGTGGTAGGGTGACAAAAACAGAAACAAAGACACACACACAATGGGCTTCTTTCAGTTTCTTATTTCTTTATTGTCGACAAGGGGCTAAACATAGAGGGGACAAACAAGGACAGACAAAGGGATTAAGTCGATTACATCGGTCCCAGTGCGTAACTGGTACTTAATTTATCGACCCCGAAAGGATGAAAGGTAAAGTTGACCTCGGCAGAATTTGAACTCAGAACATAATGCCAGACAAAATACCGCTAAGCATTTTGCCCGGTGTGCTAACGTTTCTGCCAGCTCGCCGCCTTTCAGTTTCTGTCTACCAAATCCACTCACAAAGCTTTGGTTGGCCCAAGGCTATATATAGTAAAAGAAGACACTTGCCCAAGGCGCCACACAGTAGGACTGAACCCCAAACCATATAGTTGAGAAGCAAGTTTATTACCACACAGCCTTGCATCTATTTTTCTTCTTTTAATGTGATTAAAATAAAGTAAACCATTGCATTGAAAAAGTGGCATAGTTATACAAATTAACAAGGACTTGGATATACACACACACACACACACACATGTGTAAAAACGAAGTGATGAAGAATGAGACAGAGTCACTTCTATGCTTACTGTATAAAGTGAACATAAGTAAGGAAAAGGAAATGAAAGAGAGAAAAGATATGGTAAACTATAGATTAGAACCACTGACAAAGGAATCATTATATAATTGGTCAACATTCCCCAGAGTTAAGCAGCAATATATTATAATTCATGGAAAGTTGAATTATCACAGAAAGTAATAAAATTTGCTAGCAATGTCAAAGCAATTCTTGTAGTGCAGAGAGATCCATCATGTAGAATTCTCCCAAGCCATGTTGATCAAAAGAAATATTATCAATGGATTATTCCAGGACGAGAAATTAATTAATCTGTGCAGTTCCTAATTAGACACAAGATAACAGAGCGACAACTACGAAACACCGCACCAACTATAAAATGAAGGATTTAAAAGCACCTTCAACACTGGCTTTAATGAATTCTTTTTCATGCTCATTTAACCCTTTCATGATGATATTTCTAATGAAATATTCTGCCAATTTAGCTTTGATTAATTTTGAAAACAATCAAGAATTTGGAGGAATTTAGTTAAATGTCATTTTTTTATCATTAGAACATAACTGAAAGAAAAGTTCATACATAAAATTCATTATAATGGAAGGTTTTTAATACAAATATGAACACTTTAAAATGGGAAGTTTTGTATAATAGAACCAGGATGTCTCAGGTGGGTTGAAGTCCATCCAAAGGGTCAAAGAGGAACAAACTTTTTAGTAGTTTCTTTGAAAGAAACTCATAACTTTTACTCGCTTTTGTAGAATTGTGACTGTAAGAGGGGCTAATGGTAAATCTAAACAACTTCAGAATGGAGTTTTGGGATTAAATATGACTGAGAAATAAATTTCAGAAGAGGATAAAATGAGTAAAGTGTTTAGTGTAGAGGTAGATGCTGAGACACAGTAGTGCAAGGATACAAATGACAATTGAAAGCAGCAAAGAATGTAATTGTGGCAGAAGAAACACAATGCAATATATTGGTACATACTTTGGGTCAGAGGTCATATCACTTTAGTACTACAATCAACCACTTGCGTGCATTCAACAATAAGACATGAGTTTCTTTCTTAGACAAAATTCAGAGCTAATATATGTCTCTCAGCTGTAATAACCCTGGTATATGACCAATACTCTAACATGTAGCTGTTCAACTACACTGTGTTTCTTTTTCCATTTATTATCAACTAAATAAATTTGAATTTAGTTATTTTATTTCTCTTTTGTGATGGTTCAACTGAGATTGATTAGCAAATAAGTGGCTACATTTTTTTTTTTCAAAAAGACTGTTTTTTTTTTTTTTTTTGTTAGAGTTGAAGTTTTCTTTTTCAAAGTAAGCATCAAAAGTCCTTGAGTTTTGCTTCTTATTTGATTTCACATTCACTTTTTATATATACACAAAACACTGTTTAAAAATTGTAAACACATTTATATCTTTTTTATTTTATTTTATTTTATTTTATTTTATTTTATTTTAATTTTTTTTTTTTTTTTCTAAACCACCTCAGAACTAGGCTGGGTAATCTTTTCATTGGCACAGACCAGCTTTCAAAACATTGACAACAAAAGTATATTTATCAAACACAACACATTATTAGCATAATGAAAGCAACTTACCAGACAGAAGTTGCAGACATTAAGAAAGGAATGATAGAAAGATACTGTAGCAGCTCTAACAAATAGAGAAAAGACATTAAATTCTACAGTAAGTATTTGGAACTTCCAGATTTTGATGTTCTACTATTTTGTTTATTTCAGCTCTATATTTCCTTTCATATCTATTAAAAGGGAAATAAACTAAGAATAACTGTTCTCTTTCAGCCCGACATCCCGCTACTCAAAGGGATATCAAAGGAGTCAGCATTTTTATATTGGCTATTTTTTCGTCATCATTACTAAATAATATTTTCTCCACTGTAAGTCTTCAGAATTTGCTGGGAAATGAAGGAAGAACAGTGAAATTAAAATGAGAAATCTATGTAGTCATACTAAAAATATTCAGCGGCCTACATATATATATATATATATATATATATATATATATATATATACATATATATATATACATATATATATACGTATATTATATATATTTAGGCCACTGAATATCTTTAGTATGACTACATAAATTTATATATATATATATATATATATATATATATATATATATATATATATATACATGTATGTATGTATATTAATTTTTCATGCCTTCACTTAATCTTTTTTTTCTTTTTCTCTGATGAATGGCTTAGTCAATGCCCATTATGATGGTGAATAAATGGTTGCATAAACAATTGTCCATAACACAATTGTGATGTGTGAATGGCACTTATTTTCGAACAAATGAACTGAAGTTTTCTTGAATAGTTATGAGCATAAAGCAGTAACTGTACATAAGCTTCAATCTAACATATATGAACCGACCAATAAATAACACACACACGCATTCCTCTCTCTGATATTACCATAAAAAGCTAATATTCAGTTTCCCCTCACAATTAGGTAAAGTAAAATTCCCAAAATATCAATTAATGTAATTGGCAGTCTATCACCATCGTTCTCTGTTTATTAAACCCATGAAGAAGTGAGATAACTCTAATCTTATTGGTTACAACATATTAACTAGAATGTTGCTTGTAATGTTGGGTATATAATATTGTCACTATGAATAATACCAGATAATCCTGCTTCAACTGTTGTTATTGGTAACATATTTATTGCAAATATCGAAATTATAATTTTGTCTTATTTAATTTAGTTTAATTTGAGACCTATTTATGTTTTAAAAAAATTAATATTCATTTCATCATTTTACATTAAGTACCATGAAATTTGGATAGACAAAATTTATAATTATTGTCTCTATACGTCATGACCTGAATTTACAGTGGCAAAATTATGTCTCTGATGTTATGCATCATATGACAGCACCCTAGTTTATGCAGAATAAGGATTTCATATGTGTTAGACATACAAAAGTAGTTAATAGAAGGAATCTCCATGAAATGAAGTCTATCAACTACTTAAGTCAGTTTATTGTTATTGCTGTTTAATCCCAGTCTATCTTTGACATAAGACATTCTAGACATGATCACCAACTAGTATTCAAACATAATTATCTCAGACTATAATTATCTAACACTAGATAATTATCAAACATAATTATCTAACACTCTCGGAGCGGTTGGCGTTAGGAAGGGCATCCAGCTGTAGAAACTCTGCCAAATCAGATTGGAGCCTGGTGTAACCACCTGGTTCACCAGTCCTCAGTCAAATCATCCAACCCATGCTAACATGGAAAGTGGACGTTAAACGATGATGATGATGATGATGATGATATTATACAATGTTCTTTCTTTTTATTTTTAAGCCAGCAGGGTGTGATTGAATGGAGATTTGACTGCTGTCTTTAGCAGATCAAGGTGCTTTAAGCGAAGTACTCTCACTGGCATGTTTGCAAGTATGAGTTATTGCTATTGTTCTTGCAATCATATTTTATTCAATGAAGAATAACCCAGGATGTTGTTGCCTGTGTAGCCAAATAGGTATGTAGAAGGAGTTACAGTGAAAATCTGATAATTAGAGCAAGAAATAAGTGAACAAAATTCAGTCTCTGCTAACATGTTTCTCCCTCTGTTTATCTCTCTTTCTAAAATACAGAACATACAGAGCCTGTTAAGGTCTTGGCTATGGGTTAACTAACATGGATACCACCCACTTCAAACCCAGGATAAATTTGCTCCAATAATTGGCAGTGAGTTGGTCAGGAAACCATCTGTGACAGTCAACAATCAATGGCAAGATGAGCTGCTACATGTCACACAATCCCATAGTGTGTACACATGTGACTGGGGACCACATGTGAGCTTGTATTCTCACTGAAACTCTAAATTATGAACTCCACCCCTCAACAATGAATGATAACTACAGCTACAACGTTTGCACTATCTGATGTGCTTGCTTTCTCAATGGCGCATTTGTCCAATTTGCAAGCTGAATTTTTGGACAATAGGCAGAAGCATCATGTTGCCTGCTAGAATGTTAGGACCAGCCATTGGATATGGTCAGCATTTGTGAGGGATGTGGTGAACTCATTGGTTGTAACTGGCTCAATCCACTACAGCAAGCACAAGTGATAAGTAAGTATAAGGAATATAGTGTGACAATACTCAGGTGGTGAAATGACAGTCATTAGAACAGTGGATAGGAAGCCTCGCATTACTTGGTTTGAATCTCTGCACCCTAAGTTCAAATCCTTTTGAAAGTCGGCTTTGGTTTTCATCCTTTCAGGGATTGATACAAAGGAGCAATCCAAAGCAATAGATTGACGGGCCAGTAAAACAGTCAGGTCAGATGCATTGCAGTATCTGTTCCAGCACATTGCATTTCTGAGTTCAAAGTCTTGCCATGACTAACTTGAATGGTGTCAGACTTAAATCCATTGCCTTCTTTAATACCACCACTTGGCACCTTTGCTACCTTCAGTGGCATCCTCCCTCTCCACACCCCACCAACTTCAAATGATCATGTGCACTGTCTTCCCACCTGACTAAAAGATAAAAGTAGAAAAACATAGTGAAATATGAACAATGAACAAGGAAGGTTATTGAAAGCTATATGCAGAAAAATAATAGATAAGATCTATTGTGTGGTATTACCTCACACAAAAGTTGGAGCCCAGATGAACTGTAATTGAGAACGCAGCTCAAAATATGTGCAATTAATTTTGAAAATATCCCCACCTTTTATCTGTTTCAGTCACTGGACTGTGGCCAGGCAGGAGTTTTAGCCTTGAAGAGTTTTAGTCAAACAAAGTAACCCCAGTACTTATATTTTAAGCCTGATATTTATTCAATCAGTCTCATTTAGAGTGTGAATTGAGAAAAATTTGGCTGTTATTTTTAGCAAGTCAAGCGACCATGTAGAATTTCTGAAGATGATGATGGCAAAGGTAAGAAATCTGATGATAATGATATATATTTTGTCATCTATGTTAATATGGACGAGATATTTTAAGACAGAGCTTCCTACAAATTTAGATATGAATTGTCTTTAAAGATAACAGGTTTTTCTTTGCAGCGTTGAGCATTCAACTATGAAGAAGCCATTTTCCCGCTTGATTAACTTAATGCTAATAAAATAAGGAGCTGTGCCCAGAAGCATGGGGCATGGTGAAATGGTTATTGCAGTGATGTTTGAAATTACACTTTTATAGTTAGATGTTCCTTAATCTAATGTCACAGTAAACTGTGCCTCAATAAAATCCAGGTGTGTCTCATAAATTTTGTTTGGTTTTATTTATTTATTCAACCATTTATTTTTTTAGCTGCATGTATCATTTCTTAATGCTAACTATTCAATAATAAGGGGGTAATGCATATTTTCAGTGATAACATGCCTGAAAGCTAAGACACAAATAGACATTTTGTGGAATATTGAAGAAAGCAGGTAGAAGGTTTCATATGTGATTTTAAGGAAATCCAATATAAAAATTAAAAAGTAATTTACTCTTCTTCAATAAAAGCATTTTTTTCCTTTTTAATGCTACCTAGCATGGCTGTGTGGTGAGGAAGTTCACTTTGCAAGCACATCGTTTTAGGTTCAATCCCACTGCATTGGGCAAATGTCTCCTACTGTAGCCTTAGGTCAACCAAAGCCTTGTGAGTGAATTTGGTGGATGGAAACTTAAGTGGAAGCTTGATGTGTGTGTGTGTGCAGGTGCGTATAAATGTGTATGTATGAGTCTGTGTGTGTGTATATATACATATAAATGCATGTGAGTGTCTTTGTGTGTGTGTATGTGTCCCCCCTCCATTGCAGGTTTTGGTTTGTTTACATCCCTGTAACTTAGGAGTTTGGTAAAAGTGACCACTAAAATAGGTACTAGACTTGTTTGTGTTTCCTTTCTCCAGGAACTGCTTGATGTATTGGTGAACAGTCAATGGCATTGGAGAGCATAAAGATTAAAGTTGCAGTTGAGAAAAAGTGAGGTGACATGGTGGACTGGAAGCCATCTGGATATTGGAAAAGAGTTGTATCAATATGATTCATACTGGGTATCAAAATACATCATGACAACTGCTCAACACTCTATGAACACAGTAAAGGTAGTAAGATGTGACATGAATAGCTGAAAGGGAGTTTATGAAGCTAAGGCCAGCACGAAGAGACACAGCAGTGGGTATTCTACCTTCATCCGCATGCTGGAATTCATTCGACAACTGTAGGACAAGGGCCTTAGGCTCAATTTGCATAGGTACATGAAGCTGCCGGAGACTGTGGTCAATCCCTGGATGGAGAGGATTACTGTTGGAAGGCTATATGTGTGGCAGCAGGAATCAGCTCCTTGCCATACTCCAGGAAGAGTCAGAAGTGGTTGTCAGAGAATTTCTACAATTTTAACAGTCCCAACTTCTGGCCTCCTAAATTCCCCCAAATGCAATACCATGGATTATCATGTGTTTGGTGCAATTGAAAAAGAAACCAACCTCTGCCTGCAATAACAGCAATTGAAAAAGAAACCAACCTCTGCCTGCAATAACAACACAAAGCTGGTGGCCAAGTCCAAGGAGGTGCTCAAAGACCTTCCCAGGTATACAGTGAAAAATGCAACGGCTAGGTTCCAAAGCCATCTTGAGACCATGGTAGAAAGTGAGAGCACAGCTACTTTGAGTAAACAGTTATCTCTCAGCCATAATATATTTGATCATCATCATCATCATCATTTAGCATCCATTTTCCATGCTGGCATGGTTTAGATGGTTTGACTGAGGCTGGTAAGCCAAAGAGTTGTACTGGACTCCAGTCTGATTTGGCTTGGTTTCTATGGTTGGATGCCCTTCCTAACGCCAACCACTCCAAAAGAGTAGTGGGTGCTTTTTACATGTCACCAGCACTGACTACAACTACGATTTCACTTGGCTTAATGTGCTTTCTCAAGCATAGCAAACCACCAAAGGTGTCGATCACCTCCCATTGCCTCTGATGATATTTTAAAATACTTTCATTTTTGGATGGGTCACAGTGTTCTCTTTCCCTTTTGCGCAAACTGTTAAATTTAGCCAGAACACTCAGTACTTACTACTAGCCATTCTTCCATCTCTTCTGGGATATTATTTACATTCACTTTGTACCGTATAGCCATCCATTTTTAAACCAGCAGTGGGAAGTATGAAAGAGGCTTGACAGCTATTTTTTGCGGGTCAACTAGCAGCTTCATGAACACTCCTAGTCAGACACCAAACCATTTGTGAGCCATGCCCCTGCATTATCAGAGGTGATTTGTAGTAACACAATAACAACAATAACAATAATGACAATAGCAATATATGATAAAAGTCCAAAATGCTGGAGGGGAAGGAAAACTAACCCAAAAGACAGGAAATAGTCACAGTTAGAAATGTAGAGTATGACCTACAACAGTTATATCAAGATGGGCAAATGAAAGAGCCTTTATGTGATCATGTGAGCAGCTAGAAATAGCAGTCACGTCTTTTGAAAATTATTTCCTATAATGTTTTTCTTCTTTCGTTTTTTAAAGGAAGGACATTATCTCATATGAGACAATGTTACCTAAGACAATCTATGTTTGAAAAGGCAGGACAGTCATGGCCAGAAAGCCTTCAACTTGGGGCTTAAACATTACCATTCCATGATGCAGTCTACTCTGTCAGCAATCGCTGGAGCTATTGAGCATCTATAAAAATTAACAGCAAATACGACTATTACAATCAGTCAATAATATCCAAAACTCCACAAATATGTGAGTGTGTGTATGTGTGCGCATGTATCTTTTTATGTGTATATGGTTATATGTATGTAAACACACACACACAGATGTGCATAAACACATACACATACACGTACATATATAACTTCATATTACATTAATATATATCTTTTGAGAAGTTTCCTTCTTTCAATTGAGTTGTAAAAATGAAAGAAGCTCCCAGCCTATTTTCTCACTTAGTTTCATAAGATTTATCATAATAATATTTGATAGCTGTCTGACATGATATTTTCTCTGGCTGATCACTATTGGTTTTATTTTGTGTTTTTAAGAAAGTCATTATCATGATGAATTTTATTATTCAGATTTACCAATTTATTACTTGTTTAAAGCTAAGGTGTATCCAAAATAACTTACAGTAATCTGTTGTCAAAAACAAAATCAATACAAGTGTGTGTGTGTGTGTGTGTGTGTGTGTGTGTGTGTGTGTGTGTGTGTGTGTGTGTGTGTGTATGTGTGTGTGTGTGTGTGTGTGTGTGTGTTCTTGGTTGTGAAAACACAAGAAATTGTAAACTCAATTACATACAGTAATAGGGATTTTTTTTCTTCATTTATAGAAATTTTAACATTTCACAGTCATGCATTCGTTTTTCTTGGTCTATAAGACAGAATATGGCACTAAAAACTTGGCTTAGTGGCAGAGTGGATCTTTAGCAACACACACACGTATACACACACATGTACACACACACATGTACAAACATCCAAATACACACATGTACACAAGCATGGCTTTGTGATTGAAAAGTTTGCTTCCCAACCACATGGTTTGCAGTTGCGTCTAATTGCATAGCATCTTGGGAAAGTGGTACTGTAGTTGCAGGCCAGCCTAACCTTTACAAGTGGATTTTGCAGGGGAAACTGAAAGAAGCCCATCATATATAAGTATATATACAAATATAGAATATATATGTATGTATATATATGTATGTATGTATGTGTATATATATATATATATATATATATATATATATATATATATATATATATATATATATATATATATATATATATATATATATATATATATATATACCCTACTTTTATCCGAACCCACTTATTGCACTTGGTATAACACTAGTGTAACAATAATTGGGTACTCTCCTGCTGGACTGGCTCCCGTGCAGGTGGCATGTAAAAAACACCTTTTTGAGCGTCGCCGTTGCCACTAGCATGTGACTGGCCCTCGTGCCGGTGGCACGTAAAAGCACGCACTACACTCTCAGAGTGGTTGGTGTTAGGAAGGGCATCCAGCTGTAGAAACTCTGCCAGATCAGATTGGAGCCTGGTCCAGCCTTCTGGCTTGCCAGTCCTCAGTCAAATTGTCCAACCCATGCTAGCATGGAAAGCAGACGTTAAACGATGATGGCGACGATGATGATATATATATACATACACATATTATCATCATCATCATCGTTTAACATCCGCTTTCCATGCTAGCATGGGTTGGACAATTTAACTGAGGACTGGCGAACCAAATGGCTGCACCAGGCTCCAATATATATATATACACATATATATAAATACATACATATATATATACATATATATATATATATATATAT